>NC_056743.1:1005061324-1005167323 GCF_019279795.1 Protopterus annectens | reverse complement strand
AGTGAGTGCAGAATTCTTTCCCCCTTGCTTTGAGGGTTAGGAAAGAAGGTTGGGAGATGTATGGCCTGGTTGAGAGTTACATTAGTTACCACCTTGGACATAAATGAGGGATTAGTCATCAGGGAGACCCTGCCTGCATGGAAGATGATGAAGGTCTCAATGGCCATCAGTGCTTGAAGTTCTGAAACCCTTCTGATTGAGGTGGTAGTTGGAGAAAAGCAGTCCTCCAGGAGAGGTATCTTAGTTCTTCTGAAGTAACAGGTTCAAAGGGTGATAAGGTTAGTTTTTCCAAAACATAATTCAAGTCCCAGGCTGGAGTGGGTGGCCTTCTGGGAGGTCTGATATTAGAAGCCACTCTGAGAAATTGTTTAATCAAAGGATGGGAGAACAGGGGCTGTTCTGTATCAAAATAAGCTGAAATGGCTGAGGCATGGATTTTAATAGAGGAGAAGGAGAGGCCACTATTATGTAGCTCCGCTAGGTAGTCCAGGATAAGAGGGATGGAAGGTTGTGAGGTACTGCCCCCTCTGGACTGCCTCCAGGAGCAGAATCTTTTCCATTTTCCTGCGTAAGATTTTCTGGTGCTGGGCCTTCTGGCCTCTGTGATAATGTCTACGACCCGTTTGCTTAACAGGGGCCCTTGATTGTCATTAGAGTATTAGCCAAGCTGATAGTTTGAGAGTTGGCAAGTCTGGGTACAGCATTCCCTCCACCTCACCTGAGTTAAGAGGTCTGAGATCAGGGGAAGCTGCCTGGGAGGCTGTAAGGTCAGGCTGCGCAGTAAGGGGTACCAATGTTGTCTGGGCCAATCTGGAGCAATGAGGATTGGCCTTTGGTCTCTCTTCCTTTATTTTGATCAGTACCTTGGGAATAAGGGGCAGAGAATGGAATGCGTACACAGAGGGTGTTCCAGGGGAAGGTCAAGGCAGCCACCTTCCATGCTAGGTGGTGATACTCCCTGGTACAGAATTTTTTCAGCTGATGGTTGAGATGCGAAGCAAAGAGATCCACCTCTGGAGTCCCCCAAGCCTGAGTGATTTATAAAAAGATTTTTCTGTGGAGCTGCCATTCATGGGGGTCCAGTAAGTTTCTGCTTAGGTGGTCTGCCAGGGTGTTGTTGATCCCTGGCAGGTACTGGGCTATCAGGTGTAGTCCCATGGAAGAGGCTGTCAGAGAGAGGTTCATGGCTAGCCTGCACAGAGGATAAGATTGGGTCCCTCCCTGTTTGTTGATGTACCACATTACTGTGGTGTCTGTTTTGATAAGGAGAACCCCTGGCTTGAGATGGGGTTTGAAGGATGTTAGAGCCTTTTGTATTGCCATCATTTCCTTCTGGTCGATGTGTAAGGGAAGGTGCTGGGCATCCCAAAGACCTTGACTGCATCTGTCTTCTAGGTGAGCGGCCCAAGCTATGTCTGAGACGTCGGTGGTAATGGTCTGCCCTGTTGGGTGGAGGGTAAAAGACACTTGTTCTGGGCACAGGCCCTTGCCCACCAGAGAAACTCAGCCCTTATACAGAGGATTAGAGGGAAAGAGGTCTCTAGAGGTTGAGTGTGCTGACACCAACTGTTCTTTAGGCACCACTGAAGTTTTCCCATGTGAAGCCTGGCCGGAGGAATTAGAAGGATGCAAGATGCCATGTACCCCAAGGCTTGCAGGAACTTCTCGTTGATGGTGTACCCCAAGGAGGTAAGGAGAGTTTTGACAGAGAGGAAGTCTTTGAGGAGCTTTTCTTTGCAATCTGCCTGAATGTGAATGAGGCAGTCATCCAGATTAGGGTAAACCCGTACATTTTTATGACTGCAAAAGGCTATGGCCGGGGCTAAGCATTTGGTGAATACCCTGGGAGCAGTAGATAAGCCAAAGGGTAGCACAGAGAACTGAAAGTGTTGTGAGCCTGCTCTGAAGCGAAGGAATTTCCTGCAGGACTCTCTTATTGGGATGTGGAGGTAGGCATCTTTTAGATCTAGGGTAACTAACCAGACATTTTTGTGTCAGCATATGCAGCAAATGCTGCAAAGTTAGCATTTTGAATTTGGGGACCATCAGGAAGGTGTTCAGAATGGATAGATCTAGGATGGGGTGCCAAGTTTCCTCTTTTCTGGGAACAAGGAATAGTCTGCAATAAAGCCTTTTAAAAAAATACGAACACACGCCCAACAGAGCAAGCAACACTAAACGAAATGTAAAAAAAAAAATAACGCTACCAACCACTCGTAGTTCCACAAAAAGCAAGAGGGAAAAGTTTCTTTATTACTATAGACTTAGCGCTTTCTCCCTGTAACCTCAGGGCTTCTTCAGATGAAGTGGTTGGTGGCATTATTTTTTATTTATTTACATTTCGTTTGGAATAAAAGCCTTTGTCTGTTTGATCTGAGGGGACAGGTTCTACTGTCCCTTGGGATATGAGAGTTTGGACTCGTTTCAATGCCTCTGCCCACTAATTTGGAGGCAGGTCTGGGTACCCTTTTGGAAATGAGAGTTTGTTGAAGGAGAATTTGTATCCCTGAAAAATGATCTTTAAGACCCATTGGTCCTTTGTTACAGAAAGCCAATTTTCTTTGCAGAGGGAGAGCCTTCCTCCTAATTTTTGGTGAGAGAAAAGAAGGCAGAGGGGGGAGGGGGGTCATTGAGAGTTTTTGCCATAGAGGGATGGCTTAGAACTCCCTCCCTTTGGAGAAGAAGTGGTCCACTGTTTGGTTCTCTAATGTCCCTGGGATAGGAGTCCAGGTGGTCTGTCCCTGCGGGGCTTACCTTGCCCCTGTCTGCTAGGTGCAGTAAAAGACCAGTATTTTGAGGGAAAATTCCTGCTGAACCTAGGAGATTGTACCTGAAGGAAATCTTTTATGGTTTGCATAGATTTTGCTTTGTCTTCCATCTTTTTAACCACCTATTCTGCTTTTACTCCACACAAGTGGTGCTTTTACTCCACACAAGCGGTCCTTAATCCAAGGGTGCATCAAGTAATTTAGATTTGACATGATCAGGGAGAGGTTGTTCCTTCAACCATGCAGGCCTCCTAATGACAGATCCTGACACTGCTGCCCTGCTTGAGGCTTCTAGGGTGTCATATTCACAGAGTAATGAGTGTTTGGCCACTTGACAAGTAGAGTGCAGTACATCTGCTAACTCTTTGAATTGCCACAGTCAGGAAAGGTTAAAATCTTTTGTTTTTTTTGTTTTAATAGTTCTAAAGTGTGTTGAAATTTAACACTTGGAACTGACAGCTGAGTGCTCTCATAGCTAAGGCTGCAGAGGTGTATACTTTTTTTACCCCATCTGTCCAGGGCTCTGGAATCCTTGTCAGAAGGAATAGGATTCTTTGCAGAACTAGCCTTAGCTCCTTTTGGTCCCTATGTAATGACCTCTCGGTCTGCAGCAGGATTTCTGTACAGGTATTTGTGAGAATCCGGTACTCTGCAATACTGGTTATGTTTTCTCGGAGCAGATGGGAGGGCCTCAGGAGTTGAGCTAGATTCATGGAAGACATCATCAACCACCTCTAAGAGTGGAGGGATGGCCAATGGTCTGTGCTGGGGCAGGTCTAGAAACTCTCTTAGTCTTTTCTTAGACTGAGGGAAGTCCTGGGATTCCCAGTGGAAATGTTCCCTGAGGGTGTGAAGGGTTGCCCAAAGGAAAACTCTTTTGGTGGGGAGGCAGAAGGAATGGATTCCTCTGCATCCGAATCCTCAGAAGCAGTCAGAGGTTGTTGTTCCTCTTCAAAATCTGAATAATCAGACTCCTTAGAAGCCTGTTCTGTCAGTATTTAAGGAGAAAGGTCTCTTCCTTTTAGAAGTTGTGGCCTGACTACCCCTGATAAGGGTGATAAGATCCTCTGCCATTTTAAGCATTTGAGTTTGGGATGGTGGAGCAAGAGTAAAATGGTGGCTAGAGTGAGTTTTCTTAGGAGTAGCCTTGTTTCTAGGCCTAAGAGTATCCATCGGTCTGAGAGAAACAGTAGTCGGAGAAGACTTCAGTTTTTGTCTAGATTCGGTAGTGCAAAAAACCACCTCGGAAGAGGATGCCTGCATCGCGGCTCCAGACCCAACCAAGGCAGAGAGAATGAAAGGCTTGGATGACTAAGAAGATTTCTGCAGCATACTGGACTCTGAAAGGGTCTCAGTAGAGGCCTGTGAAGGTATCAAATCGGGCATCAGGGGCTGCAAAGGCGCCTCACTGAATTCCGGAGAACTGACGACCTGCTTAGCGGCAGAGTCGTCAGAAGTCTTAGCCTTGTGTGGTCTCTGCCTCTATCTTTATCCTTACATTTTTTCGAAATCTCTATGGATTATTGGTTGACTGATACCATTTTGGAATGCGAAGACGGAATATGAAAATACCTGACTACAATAAGAGCTCTACGACAAATGGTTCCTGCGTTAAAGAGGGCACAGAACTGGTAACAGTGGACATCGTGGTCTGGGCATAAGTCTCTGTGTGGCATTTGCTTTTCACAGGCGAGACAATTAACTTTTTCGGACATCGGTTAGTGTAAGAAAAAAGGATCCCCAACGGGGCACTTGGCTTTGGATGTTTTCAGCTGTAATTCAAACTCTGGTAGCCACAGACTGCCAACACTTGCGAACTGCTTCTGCTATGGGCTTCATGGCAAGAAAGACTGATGTAATAGCGTTGGCTGCCTTCCTTTATAGCACTGACAACCGGACGTCAGTCAGCAAGCGACAGCAGCCGACACAGAAAAACACTGACTCTGGTATTTGGGCCGGCCAAGGGCTACCACAGCAGGGATAACCCATGGGTGATGTGAAGACTACAACAGTGAAACACGAAGAACATCAATAAAACACTTCCAAGACAATACAGAAAACTCTCTAGTTTTTAGACATCGTTTCTCCTTGCTGCACTGAAACTAAAAGACAACATCTTTTTTTATGGCCTAGCCATAAATTAATTTAATTTCACTTATTTTTTTCTGTTAACCTCATGGATTCCAGTTTCCACGGTTAAAATATACATTGAAACAGTTAAAATAGTGCATGTACATTTATGTTCTATTCCAGTAGGGTACACTGTGGATACATTTCAAACAGCACTTTGTAAAATACCTCTTCAGCACACGTCTGTACAAACCTAGCTTGATATATACATGACATACAGTTCTAATACATTTGCAACACAAGCATCAGGTTGATGTACACAAATGACATAATTATTTATAAATTTCCAGATACCTGGGCTGGCAGTATTTCCTTTCTTGACAAGCAATTACTGACCAGTACGAACGAGTGAAAACATCAACCTCTGAGCTGATAAAGTAAAGGGTTCCAGGGCCAAAGTTCCCTAAAATGGGGGGCAATTAGGGTTTGGTCCCAAAGAAGACAAATACACATCAGATTTACGTGAATGCAATTTCAAAGTGTCTGCTTATTAAAAAGGATATTCAAATTCCTGCCAGACACAAATGCAAACTAGGCCTTTGACAGCTACTTTGGTTATAGTACAGAGGGCATCGGAATGATACCCTGACTGCCAGCTAGTAAAATACAACAGAAAGAACACTTATCTTGCATACTTTAGTCCAATTACACAGGCACTTTTCATTTTTACTTTTCCAACAAACATTCAACTCCAAATTTTTCCTAGGGTTATCGTGGATACCATGAAGATCTATACATCAGATCTGTAAGTGGTGGAACTAGCTTCCATAAAAGATAACTTTCCATGAAGAAAGGTGTCAGAAAACATAAAACAAATAGTGAGTTTCTCCCAGTGTCACCACACCCATTTCTGTGGAAGGGGTCAGGGTCCTATAAATTTTCACTCTCCTTAATCACATTCTTTCAAGTTTCCATCCATCTAGGCTCCCTACAGAAACCAGGTTCCGATAAGCGATGTTTGGGGAAGTTTACTGACAAGAATAAAAAATACAAGAACAAAAAAAAAAACAAGAATAGAAGCAGCATATGTAGGGAAGAACAGTTGACAACAAAATGAACATTCTTCTTAACTGCAAAGATGTGAAAGTTCAGTTTTAAACAGTATAACAATGTAAACATTTTACCATTTGATTAAATCATATGAAATGAAAATGTAGGTTTTTGTATACTTACAATAACATCAAACTTGGAGTAAATATCAACTACATGCCCTGAAATGAAAGGAAATGCATTACATTTTGGTTTTGCATTGGAATGAAGTGCAATGCAAGTTATGTCTGAAGCGACTGTATTAAATATCTTTACAGATTCCTTCAACACAAGGAACACATTTACCATGCAACTTGAATACCATAATCTCACATTCCCACTGAGCATTCATTTCCAAGCCATGCACTGCAGACAAATTCCTGACAAATCGAGCCGACTGCTTACAAACAGAAACATTAAAATAGACAATAATGCTTTTATTCTAAAAGTTTAAAAATGTAATTTCATTCAACCAGAATTTTCAGTTTTGACAAGTTTCTCCTTCATACATTCACATAACGTTTTCATGATATCCGCATATTGCTGGAAGAAAAGGACAATCTATCCTCCAATTTTTGGAGGGGGATCTTAAAGAGGAAAATAAGGCTAGAGAGATGTTTCTGTGGTTCATCTGGAGAAATAGTATACAGTCAATGTTGATCCCTATTACGACTTGGCCCTGATGCACCCCCCCCCCATGCCTCACTTTTTTTATTAGTCTGGCAATCCTTTTAAGGGAAAACTTACCATTGAGCTATTGGCCCCCCCCCCCCCGCCTTCATAGAGTAATCTCTTCTACAGTTCAGTATGGGAGGGGTGGAACTGCTTGACTTATTCTACAGCATTAATCTCCTTCAGTTTCATAAAAAAAAACACATACATATATATTTAGTGTATGTGTCTCTCTTAAAGGGCATTAAGGAGCTACACCATCACATCCTAAGGACCTGAAGCTTCAGCCAGACATGTCATCTGATGAAAGACCCCAATTACAACAGCCCTAAATGCTGCACCCACAGCATCATACCCACAGTCAAAATAGAAACCTTAAGCATGTCATCCTAGATTACCCCCTCCATTACATGAAACTAAACCATGTAGTTTTAACAATGGATTGCTGACATATATACTTTCTTCCCAAAATGGTCAAGTATCTTACTTTCCTGGTCACTGGGAAAGTGTGTTCTTTCCTGGAACCAGTCTAGCTCTCTTAAAAGAAACTAGGGACAGTGCAGCTGATCTATTTTTTTCCCCTGGTAAAGAAACTTCTTTGTACAAAGAGAGCATTTGAGAAGGACAATCCCTGAAGTCTCTTAATCCTGCTGTGTTCCCTCCCTCAAAAAAAAAAAAAAAAAAAAAAAAAAAAAAATATATATATATATATATATATATATATATATATATATATATATATTTCTGCGGGCTGTTATCTGTTCAGTTGTTTTTACTCTGCACTTATTACTGCTGGTTAGTAGCCTTCTAATTTAATGCCTTCTGCACTTGTTTTTTTAGTCATTTGTTAATTTAATTGCATTTAACTAAACTGTATTTGCCGTAATATTGATAGACGTGTGCTAGCCTGCACTGCATTTGAATTGTATTTACTGCTGTTTTAGCTGCTTTTCTATTTAAAAAAAAAAAAAAAAACATTCCTAGCTTATTTCCTGCCTTTCCTGTAACTTATCTAGTCCAGACACAGACTTGCTGTATCCAGGTCTGTTTGTAAGCTCCTGAGCCCCCCAAGTCTTTTTGTGTTGGAGGGAAGCCTTCTAGCTTATCAGTGGGAGTGTTAAGCACTAGGTAGCCTACCTACCACAGGAGGAGAGGTTTCTGGCCTAGAAATTATAGTTTATTGGCTGTTTGAGAAGCTCTTACATCTCTTTCAACCTTCTGATTTAAAAGCCTGTGTTTGTGCTTGTTTCCTGCCTTTCCTGTTACTAGTCTAGTCCAGGTACAGATTTGCTGTATCCAGGACTCTGTAAGCTTCTGAGCCCCCCCAAGCCTTTCTGTGTTGGAGGGAAGCCTACTAGCTTATCAGTGGGAGTGGTAAGCATCAGGTAGCCTATCTACCACAGGAAGAGTGGGTTTTGGCCCATAAATTGTAGTTTATTGGCCGTTTAGGCAGTTTTCCATCTCTTTCAACTTGCTGGCTTAAAAGCCTGCATTTGCGCTTGTTCCCCACCTTTTTTGTAACTAGTCTAATCCAGATACAGATTTGCTGTGTCCAGGACTCTTTTTGTAAGCTTCTGAGCCCCCCAAGCCTTTCTGTGTTGGAGGGAAGCATTCTAGCTTATCAGTGGGAGTGGTAAGCATTAGGTAGCCTATCTACCACAAGAGGAGTAGTTCCTGGCCCAGAAATTGTAGCTACTGGCCGTTTGGGCAGTTTTTCCCATCTCTTTCAACTTTCTGGTTTAAAAGCCGCACTTGCCCTTGTTTCCCACCTTTCCTGTTACTAGCCTAGTCCAGATACAGAGTTGCTGTATCCAGGACTGTTGGTAAGTTTCTGTGCCCCGCAAGCCTTTCTGTGTTGGAGGGAAGCCTTCTAGCTTATCAGTGGGAGTGGTAAGCACTACGTAGCCTATCTACCACAAGAGGAGTGGTTCTGGCCAAAAATTTACAATTTTTGGCCGTTTGGGCAGTTTTTTTTCCATCTCTCTCAACTTTCTGGTTTTAAAGCCCGTGTTTGTGCTTGATCCTCACCTTTCTCGTAACTAGTCTAGTCCAGGTACAGATTTGCTGTATCCAGGACTGTTTGTAAGCTTCTGAGCCCCCCCAAGCCCTTGTGTTGGGAGTGCAGCCTTCTAGCTTATCAGTGGGAGTGGCAAGTACTAGGCAGCCTGTCTACCACAAGAGGAGTGGTTCCTGGCCCAGGAATTGTAGTTTATTGGCCATTCGGGAAGTTGTCTATCTCTTTCAACTTTCTGGTTTAAAAGACCACATCTGTGCTTGTTTCCCATCTTTCCTGGAACTAACCTACTGGAAAGCACTAGAAAGCCTTAAACTGATATAAGCCTTCTAGCTTAAAAGAGAGACTTTGGAGTGATTGAGTATCAGTTTTCTGTATTTTCTTGCTGTACTTAACTGTTTTCCACCTAAACGCTGATTTTCCAGCACTTATTGTGATTTAAAAGCATGTTTTTTTTTCTCACATATTGTACTTATTTGACTGCCTGCACTTTTAAAAAGTAGTTTTTGTTTAAATAAATTGTTTAACTGTTGTAGGCTACACACTAAAGTGCGACAGCCTTTTCTGATCACTTGTAGTTGTTTAAAGCTGTTTTAAGTGTACTTTTTACTGTTTTTACCTTATCTTTTCATTAAATAAATAAACAAATACATTTCTTGTTTCCCGCCTTTCTAAGCTAGTATAGTCCAGTTTTCAGGCTAGTGCTGAATTCAGGGCTGTGTTACAAGTTTCTGAGTTGCCCATACCTTTACTTGGATAGAAGGAAGTTTCTCTGTTCACCTGTGAGAGAGGGGAACTTTGAACAGCCATCTGTCCCTGGAGGAGTGGTTCCAGCCCAGAAGTTAGTAGTTTAAAAAACGCGTTGCATGGTTTTGTCCACCAGGCAGCACCGGTTAGCTAGGGTTAAATTATTCCTGGCTCCACTAGGTCTCCTTCAGTTTTTCATTTGAAACAAGTCTAACTCTCAACCTAAGCACTCAAAAAGCATCCTACAGTCCAGCACTTGCTCAGACCTAATAGCAAGCACTAATATACCCCGACACTTGACTGCCCAGCAGGGCAAGGCTCTTTATCCACCCCTCACCAACCAAGTGACTAAGCAGCTCACCCTACTATTCAGGCATGACCAAAGGGCAACTTCAGGTGTACTCTCCAGTCCAGCTGGTGAATCTGGGTATTCTGAGACAATGTTACAACTGCCTCATGTACACAGACAGCCCTATCTTCCTACCACAAAACACTAGCATATGTGAGCGATGCAATTATACAGCCAAACTGGAGTCTAAGGTATCTCCACCCAAGACTGGAACAGACAGTCATGAGGAGAAGGTTAACACTTGCACCACACCTCCAGCCTTACACAGACATACTAAACCACTACTGGCAAAAGATACACATAAATACACTAAATCATACTCGGAGGCTCTAAATAAAAACCTGCAGAAGCACCATAGAGCTCCAAAGCAGACACCCACAAAAACTGCACTTCCCGTCAAAAACCAGACAACACAAAACACAAAATCAATGTGCCGCACAATCACAGCTATTAAGGCGAAATAACATACCTAACACACTAGTAATAGGTGACTCAATAGTCAGGCACACTGACGCCCCACTCACTAGGCTAGACAAGGAGAAGGTTACTGTTAGCTGCCTGTCGGGAGCCAGAATCTGCCACATAACACAAGCAATCAGGTCACTCCAGAACAAGTACAAATATGACTCTGTCATTGTTCATGTTTTTGTGAATGACCTGAGCCGTACCTCACTGGACTACATGAAGAAAGACATGGTAGAGCTTTCTGATCATGTAGCCCAGGCGGGTATGACCCTGACATTGAGTAGCATCCTGCCCTCACCAAAAATGATACCTCAGTATAAAGAAAAAATGATCAATTTCAACAATTGGCTAAGCTTCTGGTGTCATTCAAAGGGGATCCAGTGTCTGTCAGCCTGGGATGACATGCTCGACAAGCAGTGTTGCTTCGCAAGAGACGGCTTGCACCTGTCACCCCTTGGCTTTCAAATACTGACCAAGGCTCTTGCTGCCCCCATAGTGCCTTTTTTAGGCAAGGCTCAAAATTCAAACCCACCTCCGTAAACAGCACAAGTAAAAAACTGAGAGTTATGCTACTCAACGCCAGGAGTTTAAATCTCAAAATGCATGTGCTCGAAGCACTCCTAAGTATGGAGAACGACTACATCTGTGCAGTAACTGAAACCTGGTTCAAGGCTCCAGAGAGCACTCCAGCACTACTGGGCTACAACTCATACCACACATTTTGGCCACAGAACACGGACCAAAACACAAAAGGAGGGGGTGTATCCATATTTATCAAGGATACCCACACCTCCAGGTTAGTGGCACAGCATGATACCTCTGAGATCATCCATGTGCAACTAACATCGGGCAAATCTGCAATGCAAATTGTGGCCTGCTACAGATCACCCTCCATGACCCAGGACCACCACTCCACCTTTCTGGAGACACTGGAAAATATGAAGGCCCTACCGAACACCCTGATCTTGGGAGATTTCTATTACCCTACCATTAACTGGGAAAACTACCAGAGTACAAACTTCCAGGCTCAGCGCTTCCTGGAATTTATCAACTCAAATGCCCTGGATCAGCTGGTAAACTCCCCTACCAAGGGCCACAACATATTGGACCTAGTCATCGCCAACATGGGCGACAGGTGCTCCATACCGAAGGTCAACTAGTCACTGGTTAGATCAGACCATAAACTAATCACCCTGGATGTCCACAACCCTCCACCACCCTCAACCAAGGAAACCACAGTGAAAAACTTTTCTAAAGCAAACTTTACCTTACTTAAGTCAGAGGTGGTAAGTTTCACAGCCCCCACGATAAAGGATAACACTGCCCAAGATGCAGAATCCTTTACAATTGCACTCTAGGAGCACCTACAAGGATGCATGGATCGTGCCATCCCTAGCAAAACCAAGACTCACTCCCCTAAGAGAAGGAAACCAGTCTGGTGGACCTCTGCCATAAACAGGTTGAACAACAAAAGGAGGAAACTAGTTCAGAAAAAAAGCAAATCCCAAGAAGGAAAGACATCCCTGATCAGTATCAGTGAGAAACTAAGGTCTCCCATAAAATCATCCAAGGCTAACTTCGAAAGAAAAATAGCTACGGACTCTAAGGATAACCACAAGGCCTTCTTTAGCTATGTCAAAATCCTAAGTGGCAACTCGCAGATATGCTCTAAGATAGTGCAGAATAGCACAAAATATACTGAACCTACTGATATTGCCAACATACTGGCAGATAGATTCAGTGCAAACTTCACCTCCCTCTCACCTTCAAAAGGGCCCACAACAATACAGGAAAAGTGTAGTTTCCCGGAAATCACAGAAGCACAAGTGAAAACAACCCTTTCAAAAGCCAAAAACACAGCATCAATGGGGCCAGATGATGTCCCAGGCTGTGTCTTGCACGAACTACAGAACGAACTAACCCCCCACCTAAACACGCTGTTCAACCTCAGCCTCTCCACAGGCTAAGTGCCCATAGAATGGCACACAGCAATGGTTATTCCACTCCACAAAGGAGGAGCCACAACTGACCCTGGTAACTATCGGCCCCATAAGCCTGACTAGCCTGGTCTGCAAGGCTATGGAGCGCATCATCATGGAACTCATTAACAAGGACATTGGGAACCTCCAAACACTTGACCCGACCCAGTTTGGCTTTAAGGGCAGATCATGCCTACTAAACCTGGTTGACTTCTTCGAGACAGTTACCAAGGCCATAGACGAGGGAAAGGTGGTTCCACACAACATACCTTGATCTCGCCAAGGCATTCGACACCATTCCTCACTCTGGTATTATAGAAAAACTCACTAGCCTGAACATAAACCCCTACGTCACAAGATGGGTTGCCAACTGGCTTACAGACAGAACTCGCACGGTAAGAATAGCATGCTCCAGGTCTGACTCTAAACCAGTCACAAGTGATGTCCTGCAAGGCTCAGTTCTGGGACCCCTACTGTTCGGCATATATTTCTCAGAAGTACAGGCAAACACAGGAGGACTATGGCTAAGCAAGTTCGCCGATGACTGCAAACTGGGAGACATAACTGACTCTCCGGCTGACACGGACATCCTCCAAAAAGGCCTTACTGAGACAGACACCCGGTGTCAAAGTCATGGCCTCAAGGTAAATGCCAAAAAATGCATAGTCATCCCATTTTGGAAAAACAAAACACCCACGAATTACCACATAGGTGGCAGCCCCCTTAATACAGAAGAGGTAATAAGAGATCTGGGGACCCAGGTAGATAGTAATCTCTCCTTTGACAATCATATTTCCAAAGTAGTTAGGAAATCCTTCTATGTGGCCCATCTAATTACTAAGGGGTTCGTATCTAGAAATAAAGAGGTTATAGTGCCCCTCTACTAGTCACTCATCAGACCCATCATAGAGTACAATGCCCCATTTGGGATGTACCTCACAAGACACTTCCAACAGCTTGAAAGACCACAAAAGCACCTCACCAAGAGGATTACTGGCCTCAAACATATGTCCTATGCAGCCCGACTGAAAAAACTCCGGCTGTACTCAGTGGCATATCACTTACTCAGAGGTGATCTCTGCCTGACTTACAAAGCCATGTCCAACTCAGAATTGATTGACACGCTCCACCTAAAGAAATCCAAGTCACTGTGAACCACATGCTCTAGTGAGCTAAACCTCACCACAACAATAAATAGAACATGCTGGAGGGATTCCTGTCACAGAGACTCACCATGCTTTGGAACAAAATTTCCAACTACATTAGGCAGAGCCCCTCACTAACACTCTTCAAGAGAAGCCTTGACGAGTGGATGGGTAACAGAAAGTACCACCCCTGGGATCACTTCATTGGCTCTGCTTGACAGAGGCTCAGTTAATTAATAAATGGGGCGGCGAAAGCCGACACACTCTGGCTAGGCTTATAAATGCCCTCGGGCAGATAGCCTAGTACCTACCTATGAACCTATGTTCTCCTTTTATAACACTTCAACATTAAACAATATTTATTTTCCTTCCCCACAGTAATACAACACTTAAATCAAGCCTAGAACATGTTAAATAATATATGAAAGCTCATTCACATTTGGTAAGGAAGGTGTACATGCCTTATGACTATACATTAATTCTTCATCTAATAACTACAAACTAACAATTACTGACTTGGGTTTCCTTTTCATGTTTTACATGTTTTTTATCTAAATCTCTTATCCACTGTCTGCATTCACAAACATGAAAATCCAACAGATGACAGATCTTAACCCAGTCATGAATAGCTTTCCGGATTCAAGTCATATTCTTAAACATTCTCTGCATTGCCCAAGATAACAGTCTGTTGTAAACAAAAGTAAGCAGTATTGTGCTGATCACAATTCCGTCTGACTTTAGTATAGTCTCAAAATGTCATTTAACGCAAATCTCCACCACACATTTGCCACAGTTAAGTTTCCAAGTCTCTTTCAGATCTTGTCCTTTTCCGTGTTTTATAAACAGCACTTACCCCCCCAAAGCTGGATCCCTGTTATCCCTACTACATCCATTTCATCTAATGGGATGCTAGCCACCAGGCAGATCCAAGCCAGCAGTTTATTACTTTAACAACTGCTAAGTCATGAGCTCCTTACCTTTTCCCACCATGCATCTGTCCCCATCCTGCTCCAAATACAGCTTGCTGCGTACTCTCTATATGGACTACAATGGAATAACAGGCAGGGTCCACTGTGTGGATGAGCTTCAAGACAAGTCTACTAGGTCCATCCAGATGAGAACCGTGTCAATTTGGTACAGGGGAAGATGGGCAAGTTGTCGAAGTGGACAGACTAGTGATGACAAGGATTCAGCATTAAGGCAACTAAATAATTTCTGTATCCAGTATTACGGTGCATGTACTTTTCAGCTTATGGGACAGAATCCAAAGCTATCAATTTTCCCACGGGGTATCATGACAAAACGTCCTTGAGGATAGCAACTTTCAAGGAAAATCTAGATCTGGAGATAATGTCTAACTTATGCTTAGAAAAGACTTGCAACATTAGCCAAGTTGTTGTTACACAAATGTCTCCCACAGAAAAATTTTTGAAGAATGCAGCAGATGCTACAACAGACCTGGCCGAGGAGACCTTTGGCTTTCCCAGTAAGATCTTATTTTTAGATTGATAAGAGAAGGCTATGCAGTTTGAAAGCCAACTAGACAAAGTCATTTTGGATACCGTGTACACCAGTCTAAAAGGTGAGAATGAAACAAACAAGTGAGAATCTTTCCTGACTGATTTCAAGCTGTGCAAATAAAATCAAAATTGCCTGTGAATACCCAAGGTGCCAAGGGGGAATTCTCCTTCTCTAGAGCACTTAAAGGGGGAAGAAGATGGAAAGTGATTCAACCCTTTACCCTGATCCTGGGCAACTTTAACTACCCAACCATAGAGTGGAAGACCTATTCTAGCTCAAACACGAATGCCCAGAGATTCCTCGACATCATCAATGCTAATGCATTGGATCAGCTGGTCGAAATCTCCCACAAGAGGCCGAAATATCCTGGACCTGGCACTAACCAACTTGATTAGCCACTGTAGCACCCCTACAGTGCCATCCTCCTTGGAAGGATCTGACCATAAAGCAATCACTTTCAAGTCACCATCTTCTCTGCCCACCCCCCCCCCTGCCAGGGTAAAACAAAAAAACTTTTCCAAAGCCGACTACAACCTCCTGAGAGCAGGTATAAGCAGCTTCACAGCCACTATCACTTCAGTTGAATCAAGCACTAATGTTCAAGCCTACACACCCAAAAACTATATGAGCACCTATATAGCTGCATGGACTCAGCAATACCAGACAGGACCAAATCATCTTCATCTGACTGGTGGACAGCAGCAATAAATAGACTCTATAATAAAAGGAAAAAATTGTTGTCCAGGACCAAGAAGGTGCAGGTGCCAAGTTGGAAGCAATCTCTCCTTTGTCTGAACAAGCAAATAAGGTCACTGGTGAAATCCTCCAAGGCTAACTTCAAGTCCAAATTGGCCACATTCACTAAGAACAATCACAAGGCCTTATTTGTATACGTCCGCAATCTCAAAGGCAACTCCCATATCTGCTCTGAATTGGTGGTCAAGAATACCATATATGCAAACGCCATAGATATAGCCCACCTGATGGCAGACAAGTTCAGTGAAAACTTCACCCCCCCTCCAACAATAAACCAGGATATTGCCAGCACCTGCCTCTCTCACCTCATCACCAGGGAGCAGGTTATTAATGCCCTGTCAATGGCAAAAACTACAGCCTCCATGGGACCCAACATCCCTGGCTGTGTCCTACATAAACTCAGGCAAGAGCTCTCGGCACCACTAGGCACCTTATTCAACCAAAGCCTGTGCATCAGCTTCATCCCAGCAAAATGGAGGACAGCCACGGTCATCCCTCTGCACAAAGGTGGAGTGTCTACAGACGTAGGCATTTATAGGCCCCATCAGCCTAACTAGCCTGATCTGCAAGGCCATAGAATGCATTACCATGGCCATATAACAAGGGCACTGGCAACCTCCAAACACTTGATCCCACACAGTTTGGTTTTGTCAAAGGGAGATCATGCCTGTTAAACTTGGTCGCATTCTTCAAAACAGTCACCAAAGCCATGGATGAGGGCAAGACAGTGCACACTGCCTACCTTGACCTAGCCAAAGCCTTCGACACTATTCCCTACTCGGGCATAATAGATAAACTCTCCCAGCTAGGCATCAACCCAAATGTTACCAGATGGGTAGCTAACTGGCTCACTGATAGAACCCACTCAGTCAAAATTGAGGAAGCCACCTCTAATAGCAGACCCATAACAAGCGGATCGGTCTAGGAGCCTCAACTATTTGGGATACACTTTGAGAAGCAAGCCAAAACCAGTGGTCTGTGGCTGACCAAGTTTGCAGATGACTGCAAGCTGGGCACTGTCAAATTCCCCTAATGATGTGAACATCCTCCAAGAGGGCCTTAACCAAACTAATGACTGGCACCAGAAGCATGGCCTCAAACTGAATGCCAAGAAATGTATCACTATCCCCTTTGGGAAAAATGGTGTCCCTACTAATTATCACATTAATAACAATGTACTAAGCACGCAATCAGTCATGACAGACTTGGGCACCCAGGATGACAGCAGCCTGACTTTTGACCACCATGTTGTCTCCATTGTACGGAAGGCTTTCTACATGGCCCACCTAATACACAAGGGTATTTCAACCAGGAACAAGGAGGTCATAACATCCCTGTACTCCTCCCTTATCAGACCCATTATCGAATGTAATGCCCCCTTCAGTGAGTACCTTACCAAGCACATGCAGCAGTTGGAGAGACCACAGAGGTTCCTGACCAGGAAAATCCAGGGTCTCAAACACCTCTCCTATACAGACAGGTTAAAAGCCCTGCCCCTCTAGTCTCGTACAGACTGCTCAGAGGTGACCTGTGTCTGGCATATAAGGCCGTCTCAAACTCAGCCTTGATGGAGTTGCTGCATATCCGTAAGTTAAATTCTACTCGCACAACCCACATGTAAGGTCTTAACCTGGTCCGTGACATTAACTGAACTTGTTGGCAGGATAGATTTGTGTCCCAATGACTCCCCTAACTGTGGAATAGACTTCCTCTCCACATCAAGCAGAGTAACTCACTAGCCCTCTAAGAGGAACCTGGACGACAGGATGGGAAACAGAAAATATACCCCTGGGATCCCACATGTGGTCCCTGCTGGACAGGGAAAACAAGTACTGATTTTGTGGGAACATGGGTTAAATTCTTGGCTAGGCTTATAGGGGTCTTCGGGCCAAAAGCCTAGTATTGTCCTATGAACCTATGAATGCACTGACTTGAGGGTGGACTCTCCAAAGCTATTTTGGATATGAAGGATGGATAGGAAGTGAGTGAAACTATGGAGACAGGGATGACAGTGGGTTCAACTATGACATCCTTCTAGCCGAGGTGGTGGCCATCAGGCAAAGTCTTTCACAAGAAGAATTTTAGTTCAGTTTTGGAAGCTAAAGGGGAGTCTGTAATGAGAAATTCCGGTCTCAAGGGGACACACAGAAGGAAGGTACCTTTAGGAAGGCTTTGCACAATTTATGAGCTGCAAGTAAAAGATGGAAAGCCTGTGTGAAAGTTGGAGATGGCAGCTAACTGAACTGTACCCAGAGTGTGGAGTAACCAGAGCCCATCTAAAATGAAGAGGAAAGATACTGCATAACTGAAGGAACAGGTGGAGAGGGCTTCAGACCCTGGATAGAGGCCCAAATAGAAAATCTTTTCCACTGGCCTTTGCAGATTGCATGAGCAGACACTTTTTGAAAAGCTAAAAGTATCCTGAATTACTCCGTCAGATAGGGCAGGATCAATAGCTAATACTGGAACTGGAGAAACCATGTAATTAACTTCAGGGAATGAATGTCTATGTGAGGCTCACTGACCAGGTGAGATAGAAGTTCTGGCTGCAGATCCAAGGCTGCTTCTTGAGGTGAGGCCATAGCAATGGGGAACCAGATTTGCCTGGGTCAGAAAGGGCCTTGCACAATGAAGTCTTTCGCATGAACTTTGAAGTTAGGGGAAGGTGGTAGGCACATAGGTCTGTGAGGCCAATGACAGACCCTGTGGAGTAATGAGGGAAAAGTAGCTGTTGCACTTGGTGTTGGTTGCAGGGGCAAACAGATTGCAGCAAAACTGGCCCTAGTAACAAAAAAGTAGCTGTGCTACTGTTGGATTGATCAGCCACTCGAGCATCAGAATAGATCTATCGAGCCCAGCTGCAATGCAGTTGACCCATCCTGGAATATGCAATACAAGCAAAAAGCATTGTGAAGACATTGCCCATTGCCCACTTTCTTACACAGATTCTTTCTACAATGAACAGAACTTAGTCCCACCCTACTTATTAGTACATTAAACTATTAACATGCAGTGAATGAAAAACAAATCAAGAGTAAGGTAGTCTTGAAGAATCTGCAGTGCTCGCTAGACTGCCCTCATCTCTAGGAGATTTATGTGTAGGCTCTCCTCCAAATCAGTCTACATTCCTTGAAATGCTCCTCTCCATCTCAGAGAGGAGGTGTCCATGGTAACTGTGGCCCTAGTGAGAGGAAGGATAAAGGGTCTTCTCACCACATTAGATGCCTCCTGCAAAGTGAAGACAAACTGGAGCACTCATGGTTTAGAACAATTGGGATCGATGTAGGAAAAACCCTCATATGACTAGAATAAAAAGAAAGTCACCATTCGCACAAGAACTTTCAAGATGAGAGATGCTGGGGTGAGTGGTGAGACAGCAAGGTGGAATTAGCTCTTCTTAGCAATAAAAGCCTTTCTTCTGGCAACTTGACTATGCAGGATTGTGCGTCTAGATGGCATCCTTTGAAGACTAATTTTGGAAGGGCGGCAAATGCGACTTCTCCATGCCGATGGAAATGCCCAAGGCCAGACAACTGAATTAAGCAATTTCTGTCTGACAGGAGGGACTATCTTGTAGCAGCTAGAAGCCAAACATCCACATACAGGAATAAATTTATTACCTAAAGTCAAAGAGAAGACACGACTACAGCCATGCACTTGGTAAGGTTGAGGTGAGGCCAAAGGGCAAAGCAGACAACTGATCCTGATTTGCACCCAGCCAGAGGTGCAGTCACCTCCCAGACTACTTGGCAATCATTATACAGAGGTAAATGCCTGAAGGTCTACAGAGCACATCCAGTTTTTCCATTCGCAAACGGTACAATGGCTTGTACCATGGCCGTCCAGTTTTTTTTTAAACATACTGATTTAACCCACTTAGACCTAAAGTGGCCAGATGTCCTTTGACTTCTGTGGAACTAAAATAAATCTGGAATAGAATACAGACCCACTCTGGTCTGGTGGGATCTCTCAGATGGCTCTTTTTTCAAGGTTAATTGTGACAGCTCTTTTTGATGCCTTTCTTTAG
The DNA here is from genome assembly GCF_019279795.1 of Protopterus annectens. NCBI lineage: Eukaryota > Metazoa > Chordata > Ceratodontiformes > Protopteridae > Protopterus > Protopterus annectens. The sequence goes on along the minus strand of NC_056743.1, from coordinate 1,005,147,721 downwards.
TGGGGTGGAACATCTGGAACAGGCAATGAGTGTACTTTTGTTACCCAAAAACGAATTGCATAGCCTACGCATATTATGCTTCTCGCCCATTTGTCTTGAATGATGGCCATTCGCACACTTGAGTAAAGATACATTTGGTTTCCAGCTGCCTCCAGGGGGGAGATGATCAGGCAAGCCTTCAGAGCCACTGAGACTGCTTCCCAGAGAAAGGACATCTGAACCCCTGATTCAGCAGATATCCCCTTACTTAGGATGGCATACATTAAAGGGGCCCTCCTCTGCCATATCTGCCTATCTGAAAATTAGTCAAAGGGAGGACACTGGAATATCTTTAACCACAATAATTTAGGCCCTCTTCTGATTCTTGCTACAGATCTCTGATGAGCCTTACATCAAACTCCCAAGCAAAAAGCATCTTGCCTTCAAGCTCATTCTTCAGTAACTTCTCTGCTTTTTGGGCACACATAGCAAGGGCCCATCACAGGTGGCATTAACAAAGGTGCCTTAACTGTCCACAAAATCTCAGATGAAGTGAGGCATGGCACCTCATGATTATGCCAGCTCCTGCTGCACTAAACTCCATTAGTTGCATTATGTTTCAGTCTCAGAGAGAGGTTAGACATAGTGAGCATTGTGGCCACCTGAGATTTGAGGTATTTCCTAGACTCAGGTGTGGCATGCTTTCTCAACAGTCCAAGGCTTGATCAGCTAGGTCTCTGGAAGTATGTTACCAGCTTATATGGTACTGACTCATCAATATTAGGTTTTTTCCATACCCTCCACACTACCATGTCCATCATGCAAGTCAGCGTGGAGTACCAACCAAGAAGTACGAGGTAGACATGAAGGCCTCAGATAGAACCTACTCATTCAGGGAAGGAGGAACCATGGGCCAGGAGCACCCTCTAACATTAATTTGACAAATGGCATCGTCCAGTGGGGACTGTGTGGATCCTTCTGAGTGCAAGTCTGTGACCAGTGTGTGAGGGACTTCAATGCGGAGTCAATGTGCATTCATGGGTTATGCTGTACATACGTACCCCACAGGGTAAGCAGTAGCAAGGCCTGCTGAAGATCACGCCCACCACCCAACAGTCCATGGCTAGAATTTGTTTTTTTTTATGTTTTTGCAGGGGTGCTGTGCCCCCCCTACACCCCCACACCCCTGCAAATTAAATATACCAACTACTCTGAGATTGCACTACATTGAGAAACCTACAGCATGCCCACATCTGCACGAGAACTGCCCAGTGGATTATGCATGTACAGCATCACCCTTTAGTGACCAGTATGAAGGACTCCACCATGGCGTCAATGTGCTTTCTCTTTTGCATGTACATTTTCTGGAGGAATCCAGTGAGGAGTAATCTGAATCACCAGACAACTGTATGGGAGCTTCCTAAAGAGGTTGGGAAAGTTTTCATGTCTACTCTATCCTTGGGAAGGGTGATGAACGTACAGAGGAGCAAAGTGAAGGGAAGCCTGGGGGGAGGGTGAAGCAGAGCTCAAAGGAGCATCACTATTCTTCTTAGAAACAGAGGTAATAATCCTCTGGACAATGGCAAAATCCAGTACCTAATCAGTCAACACAGGAAACTTTTAAGATTATATTGTATCCGTCCTTACCAAAGTGGATATCAATGGCAGTGGATGGAGGCACAAAACTAGATGAACGAGACTACTAAGACATCAAGATCAAAACAGATACCACAAACACTGAAGATCCCAAAACTGAAAACTATGCTAAACAAGTCAGAGTCCAGGACAGTGCAGAGGACTCTGCACTGAGGGCCCAGCACAGAGACTCCATCAACTTTGATACTCTCCGATTCAAGTGGGTCACATAAGTAAAGATAGAAACTGTGGAACATAAACCAGTCAGAGCCAACCAGACTGGCACCAAGAAAGATGATGGCTTTGAGACCTTCAGTGCCAAAAAATAGTCCAGGGAAAGTGTGGGAGATAAACAAAAGGGGTGTGGGATAACACCAGTTTCAACTTGAGCCTTCACAAAGGCTCTCATTATCCTCTTCCAGTCAGACTCTGAGGCACTCCGGGAGGACTTAGTAGACCTATTGGAGGAGGTAGATGGTGGGCAAGAAGTAAGGAAGGAAGAAACCTGAACATTCTGAAGTTCTTTTTGAACAGGTCATAGAGAGGAAAAGTACCAAGATCATCAGTACCAATGGTGCCTGTGGAGGAGCTGAATAAGTTTTTTTTTTTTTTTTTTTTTTTTTGGGGGGGGGGGGGTCATCCTGGCTCCTTCGTTTTCCTCTTCCCTCTCCTGTTTTTCCTTCTCCAGCTTGTCCTTGTCAGTATCTCTCTCTTTTTGCTTTTCACCAGTTCAGTGGATGAAGAAGGGAGTAATCCTTTTATAATCAGTCTGTATTTCCATTCCAGAAGGGAAAGTAGGCTGAACTGTGAATGTTCCAGATCCAGGTATACCATGCAGAGGTAATGGGTAACTAGGGGCGGGATTTTCTTGCCACATTTCTTGAAGCCCTTGTACCTTTCAATGTAACCAAGTACACAAACATATAAATCACAATAATTACAGCAACAATAACAACCACATTAAGAATATAATGATTTCCACAGGAGAACAGCCTAAGCATAGCTATAACTATGAACAGGAAGAAAAATACCCAAGGCCACAGAAAGCAACAAGGCCTCCACACATCTTTAAAGCTGGAAAGAGTTGTATATTTTTAAAGAGCAGAAAAGGTATTAAGAAGATGAGTACAAAAGAATCCCGACTAAACTGAATAGAAAAACTATTCACAAGTGTAGATAATTAGAAAACGTATCTTGAGTGCTGGCTCTGAAGCATGGGATGGTAGATGCATGATCGTAATAAAGAAGAAGTTTGTAATTAAGCATTTGGTGAAGTGATAAACAGACAGATAAGAGCTTCCTAACGGCTAATCTCCCATAAGTTAAAGCAGATGGGAGGAACGCCTAGTCATATACAAACTTTTGCCGAATTTCCCCGATTTTTCCATCTCTTTTAGACGTTTCTATAAGCCACGTTGCATCAAATTTGGGAATGCTTTGCTGTTTCTTTGTTACTGCCTTTTTTTGCTGCAAAGCTAATAATTAACAACTTCTGCACAACACCAGATATTGCTCTTCTCCAATAAGTCTAAGCAGCAGCCCTTATCAAAACTTAAGACGCCTCCTTGTTATATCTTCTACAGATTGTTTTAGGTCATCTTTACATCTTTCCAAGATCCCACATCTCCAAAACATATGATGTCAATCCCCCAACTTTTCAGTTTTAATATAAGCGGTTGCTGCCTAAAAAATCCTAGCTAATTTTCGGGGGGGGCACATACCAATATTTATGCAACTGCAAACATTTCCAGATGAAAATCCTGCATTTCATAGATGACAATGCTTTCCCTGAGACCATGCATACTTTTTTCCATTTGTCCCATTATTTTGATTCTAACAGTCTCCCAACTTTCCTTTACTTCCTCTCATACTCTTATACTACAGTATTTTCTGCAAGCATAATACTGTTTATTTTCCTCATCTCTGCCCTACCCTCTCTCTTCTACCAGCCATCTAACACTGCCCATTTTTCTGATTAAACTACAGCCCAGTTTGTTGCTTTTGCTACCTCTTATTACCCTCTGTAATTCTTTGTCCCCTTTATGCAAGCTAAAGTTTAATACTGCTTCCTCGCAACTCGTTACTTCTCAATCTCTCTCAATTTTTTGTTTCAAGTACTTTAATGCACTCCTTCTTCCTCTATTTTATAGTTTTCAATTTTTGTTTTTCTAACAAACAGAAGACTTATTTTGCCAGTCTTTTGCAACTCTGCCTTACAGTTCTTTTGTCAAAATGTTTTTGGTCAAAATATTTTTTAAATATCCCCATAAGTGGTTAGCCAACTCTCTTTTTTCTACACCTCAAAAGGCCTCTAGCAAATCCTTCTCTCCCAACCATTTCCATTTTATTATTTTAAAACTGCTATCTGACACACAGAGGCACCCAAATTACACAAAGCAGATTACTCCTCAGAAGAAGACACAGAAAACAAAATAGTCCTCATGTTCTCAACAGGCAAGCATAAACATTAACACATTATCTTGACTGCTGAGAATTCTAAAAACTAGTGTTGCAGAAGAATACACTTTTCCCCCCAAATTTATTAAATGACTTCTCATCCTTGTCAGAAGGCGAGGGAATAGTATTAACCAAATATTTAGCAGTGGCTGGATATGCTTAAAGCAATGGTTGCTGGATTTGATCTATGATGGACTATATAAAAACTAAAAAACTGAGGAATTTTATACCATCTGTTGGCTTTCTTGGGGATAGCAGACTGTCAGACAAGTTACAGGCTGTGACAGAAATCCTCCAAAGCAGAAATAGGAAGACTAGGAACAGGTTATGGAAATTCCATTTGAAATAAATTATAATACTTTTTTGAGGGACTAAGAAACATCCCTGTTTTCACACTGAAAAAGTGAAGGATTTCCTGTAGAAAATCCAACACAGGTAATGGCTCATTGTGATGGAATGAGTCCACAGATTAAAAAAGAAACAGGTGAAGAAGGAGGCATCTGAAGAATTGTCAGATGATTTTCTGGAGCCTTTTGTAGGAGACTGGTACAAAAGTTCAGCTGACGTTGTACATCAAGGGAAGGAGCAGAAAACTGTGGCAAATCTGACACGGGCAACGTTACGAAATAATGGGTCAAGTAAGTTCCCATATGAAAGAGCAGCATATGAAACATGGTGCATCAGAAGAGGATATGCCACTGGCAGATGTTCTAGAACTTTCTGTAGAATACTCGCAGGAAATGGAGAGCAAACAAGGTATTCTCCATCTAGAAGAAAATGATCTAAGGGGAAGAGCTGCTTGACTTAATAGAGATGGATAGCCATATTAAGATCGATGAAAGAAATTGATTATAGAAAGCAAAGACGACCAAAAATGTTAGAACATATGTAAAACAGACAAAAAACAGTAATTAGGACTACTAAGAGAAACTCTTGTGGTAAAACAGATAAATGGAATATACAACTGTGCATCTAAATTACTAACAGATAAACCCCTACCACAAAAACACTGATTTACAAGGGGAAGGAAGGAAAGAAACAAAATGCCACCACAGAAGAATCAAAAAGAGAAAAATATAAAGATATTAAGACAAGAAAGAGGTAGCACTATTAGAAAAACATAGAAGATGGAAAGTTCATCAAAATACTTAGAAAGTCAGATGTGGTATAAGTAAAGCACACTATCAAAACAGACCACGATATATCATACACTATTGCAAATAATACACTAAAAAAACAGCACAGGCAGAAAAAGTTAGATGATGTGGAGATAAATATAAAGGAAAAGTACAAAATAATAAATTCTTGATGACCCAGAAAGTTTTATAGACAACTTGGAAACAAAGCAAAAGGAACAGAATACCACTTAAAATGAAGAAATAGACATTTTGGAGTAATATTTATAAAGACCTTGTGGAACACAGTAAAGATACTGAATAGATAAAAAAATTAAAATAAACAGTTAGTTCTAATGTAGAGGATATGAACACAGGTTGGCATAATGGTTAAGGTGTTTACCTTTCAGACACAAAGTTCAGGGCTTGATTCTCACATGGGGTGATTAGCTAGACTTAAAATGGCCCATGAGGCAGTTAGTCTAGTAATAACCTTTGAGCCTATTTGTTAGTGAGAAGTTGGCATAATGGTTAAGGTGTTTACCTTACAAACACAAGGTGCACGGTTTGATCTCATGTAGGGTAATTGGCTAGGCTTAAAATGACCTACAAGGGCAGTTAGCCTAGTACAAATCTATAAACTTATGAAATGGGATGAAGTGACGGACAGAGAAATTGAAATAAAATTAGAAAAAGTTTCTAAATGAAAAATCTTGGGCACAGATACAGTATGGAATGTTTAGCTAAACGTATTAACATCTTTGCCTAAAGATTAACCTAGAGTAAGAATTACCTGTATGTACATTCTGAATGGCCACAAATATGGCTAACAAGAAAAACAATACTCTTCCTCAAAACTGAACCTATAAGCCATCCTAAAAATTACTGACCAATAACTTACCTACCAACGATATACAGACTATGCAATGGAATTGATGCTGACAGAGTTTATAGTCACTTAGAAAAAAACTCAATTATGGCAACAAAACAAAAGGGTAATAAAGTCATATGGAAAAAAGGCTCATTTGCTGCTAAACAAAACTATAACAGAAAATTGTAAGAGGGGAAGAATCTAAGTATGGCCTGGATAGGTGACAAAAAAGGGCATTTGATAGCATCCCACACTCATGGACAAACAAATGCTTACAGATGTACAAGATACACCCCCCCGCATTGATCAATTACATTATACTGACTATGAAACATTGGCAAACCATTTTACAGCTAAGCCATAACAAAGAACAAATCATCATCCCAGGGATAAAAATCAAAGGGGGATATTCCAGGGTGATTCTTTGTCACTGCTGTTTTTGTCTTGCTCTTAAGCCATTAAGCCTGTTTACTTAACAAATTAGGAAATGGTTACAATTAAAGACTTCTCTACTTTTTGTGGAGGGCTTAAAACTATATAGGTTCATCAGATGAGGGGTTAAAAGCAGAACTGCAAGTGGTTAACAACTTTCTCAGATAATATAAGAATCTCATTTGGTCTTGATGTTTGTTTGTGTCTTTCGGCTTTTCCCGGTTAGGGGTCGCCACAGCGGAACTCTGGTCCGCTAATGATTGGCAGTAGAGTTTTACGTGCTGGCTTGCTAGGCCTAACGCACAACCTTCAACGAAGGAACGCCCGTTCACGCATGTTGCCACACAGAAGACGCTCTAACTGAGACTTGGTCTTGATAAATATCCAAAAAGCAATGCTTAAAACAGAAAAGCAGCAGCACCAAGAAAATATCAGTGTGGGACAGGAAATGTGATATAAAGGAATTTGAGCAGGAGGGAGTGTATAAATATTTGAAAACTGATGAAGAATCAGCAATAAAACATGAACACGTGAATAAAATTCAGTAAGGAATATTTTAGAATACAAACAAATACTGAAAATTGCCTAGATAGCTCACAATAAAGTCAAAACTATAAACCAATTTGCACTTCCTGTTTTAATTTACAGTTTTGGACTGAATTACTGCTTCAAAAAGTACTGGATCAGTTGGACAGGAAAACAAGAAAAATGAGTCATGCTCATTAAATCATCATCCTATTTCGGCTGTTCTAGTTAGGGGTTGCCACAGCGGATCATCTGTTTCCATTTCTTCCTGTCCTCTGCATCTTGCTCTGTCACACCAACCACCTGTATGTCCTCTCTCACCACATCCATACATCTTATCTTAGGCCTTCCTCTTTTCCTGTTACCTGGTAGCTTCATCCTTAGCATCTTTTTCCCAATATACTTAGCATCCCTCCTTAGTACATGTCCAAACAAACGTAATCTTGCCTCTCTGGCTTTGTCTCCAAACCTTCCAACCTGGGCTGACCCTCTAATATACTTATTCCTAATCCTGTCCATCCTAGTCATACCCAGTGCAAATCTTAACATCTTTAACTCTGCCACATCCAGCTCTAACTCCTGCCTTTTTGTCAAAGCCACTGTCTCCAGCCCATGCAGCATAGCTGGTCTTACTACCCTCTTGTAGATCTTCCCTTTCACTCTTACTGGTAATTGTCTGTCACAAATCACTCCTGACACTCTCCTCCACCCACTCTATCCTACCTGTACTCTCTTCTTCACCTCTCTTCCACACTCACCATTACTCTGAACTATTGATCCCAAGAACTTAAACTCATCCACCTTCGCAACCTCTACTCCTTGCATCCTCACCATTCCTCTATCCTCCCTCTCATTCACACACACATATATTCTGTCTTATTCCTACTGACCTTCATTCCTCTTCTCTCTAGAGCATATCTCCATCTCTCCAGGGTCTCCTCCACCTGTTCCCTACTCTCACTACAGATTACAATGTCATCTGCAAACATCATAGTCCAAGGGGACCTCTGTCTGATCTCGTCTGTCAACCTGTCCATCACCATTGCAAATAAGAAGGGGCTCAGAGCTGATCCATGATGTAATCCCACCTCCACCTTAAATGCATCTGTCACTCCCACCGCAGACCTCACCGTTGTCACACTACCCTCGTACATATTCTGTACCACTATTACATACTTCTCTGACACTCCCGACTTCCTCATACAATACCACAACTCCTCTCTAGGCACCCTGTCATGTGCTTTCTCTAAGTCTAAAAAACACAATCCAACTCCTGACCTTCTCTGTACTTCTCCTTCAACACTCTCAGAGCAAACATCGCATCTGTAGTGCTCTTTCCCAGCATGAAGCCATACTGCTGATCACTAATCATCACGTTCCTTCTTAACCTAGCTTCCACTACTCTTTCCCATATCGTCATGCTGTGACTGATCAGTTTAATCCCTCTGTAGTTACTACAGTTCTGCACATCAACCTTATTCTTAAAAATCGGTACCAAAACACTTTCTCCATTCCTCAGGCATCCTCTCACTTTCCAAGATTTCATTAAACAATCTGGTTAAAAACTCCACTGCCCTTTCACCTAAACACCTCCATGCTTCCACAGGTATTGTCATCTGGACCAACAGCCTTTCCATTCTTCATCCTCTTCATAGCTAGCCTTACTTCCTCCTTGCTAATCCATTGCACTTCATGATTCACTACCCCCACATCATCCAACCTTCTCTCCCTCTCATTCTCTTCATTCATCAACCCCTCAACTTACTCTTTCCATCTGCTCAACACACTCTCCTCACTTGTGAGTACGTTTCCCTCATTATCCTTTATCACCTGTACCTGCTGCACATCTTTCCTAGCCCGGTCCTTCTGTCTAGCCAATCAGTACAGGTCCTTTTCTCCCTCCTTGGTGTCCAACCGTTCATACAACTCTTCATATGCCTTATCCTTAGCCTTCGCCACCTCTTTCTTTGCCATGTACCGCATCTCCTTATACTCCTGTCTACTTTCTTCATCTCTACGACAATCCCACTTCTTCTTTGCCAGTCTCTTTCTCTGTATACTCTCCTGTACATCCTCATTCCACCACCATGTCTCCTTGTCATCCTTCCTCTGTACAGATATCATACCAAGCTCATTAAATAATACATAAAAATCAATGTATACCAAGATTATATACGCTTCGTTGTGAAGGAAGTATGGGCCTCAAAATTGATTACATGTACAGATCTGCAGCTGCGAGTGCATACGTATCTGCTGACCTCGCCTGATACAAAGACAGAAAAGGTTTTAAAACATGAGAAGTTTGCTTAGTTTAGTAGGGAATGGAAATCAAACCAGAAGCAGACAAAAATAAGACGGCAACTAAATGTGAGAAAAACAAAAGAAAGAATATAAGGAGAAGGATCAAATGAGAAAGAAAGAAACGTGGAAAAGGCATAAAGTACAGAGATCTCCTGGAACATCATGTCGCTCAGGATTTGACACAGGAATGATTAAGGACAGGAATTAAAATTTAAAAAAAATGAAACGTTAACAATGGTGGCCCAGGATAGTGGACTATGTACATGATGGTTTACAAAGTCCACTGAACATGTGGGAGAAACAGACAAATGCAGGTTCTGTGAAAAAAGAACTGGAAATAGTTGGACATCTTGTTGCTGGACGTGATACGATAATGGCAGGGAGCCTGCATACTGAAAGGCACAATAAAGTGGCAAGGCTGTTGCAATGGGATTGGCAAATACTACAATACTGAAGTAGTTGAAAAACATTGGAAACATGAACCATAAAGCATTACAGATGAATATGAAGTTTTTCACATGGGATCACCCACTTCAAACAGTTAAAAAAAATGACGTGAGAAAACCAGATATAGTAGTCTAGGGGAAAAAAAAAAAAAAAAAGACAGATTCATCATTGACATCGCTACCAACAGTGATTACAGTGCCTACGTACACAGATGCAAAGTCATAAAACACCAGGATCTGCAGGCATAAATGAGAGCAATGTGGAACAAAGATATCCAGACAGTTCCAACAGTAGTAGGAACAACAGTTCTAGCAAAAAAAAAAAAAAAGAAGTTATGTACTCACCATAACGTTCCATGGGAGTTGTTCATCTCGCCTTCATTCTTACAAATGGGTTCGGAGACGATCCCTCGGCTCCGCGTCAGCTGCTTTCACAAGCTCAAGGTTTTCGAGTATCTCGAGGCCAAGTCTCTATCCCATGATGCTCTCTGCCTCACCTCAGATCTAGTTTGCTGATCCCAATATATACAACATAAGTAACATGAGTGTAATTCCAGATGGTGTAAGAAATCCTATACAAAGGCCCACCAGACCTCACATCTCTTACTCGTTCTTAGAGAAGCCTGGCAGGGGTAGGAGGGAGGGAAATGTAAAAATGAAGGCGAGATGAACAGCTCGCATGGAACATTACGGTGAGTACATAACTTCTTTATGTGAAGTTCTCAATCTCGCCGTTCATTCTTACAAATGGGTAGCGTCCCAAGCACCATTTACCCTGGGTGGCTCACTGGAGTATATTCCTGAGGACAGTGGAACCAAAGGAAGCCCTATCCCTGGAGGCCTTATCTACTTTGTAATGCGTAATGAAGGTATGTGTTTTTAAACAAGTGGCAGCTGCACATATTGTGTCTAGCTATGTAAGCTGAAGAAGTAGAAACAGCCCTTGTGGAGTGCGCCTTCACTTTATGTTCTAACGGTTGATTCATGGAAGAATATGTGAATTTTATACAATCTATTAACCATTTGGAAAGAGTGATTTTTGTCACCGGTTGCCCTTTCTTGGTATCTGAATGAGAGACTAAAAGTTTTTCTGATTTTCTGAATTCTTTGGTTCTATCTAAATAAATTCTGAGTTTGTGTACATCAAGTTTATGCAACACATACTCCAACTTGTTGGAATGGTTACTGAAAAAAAGTTCAATTGTTTGATTTAAATTAGCCTTTGAACATACCTTTGAAAGGAAGGATGGATTAATCCGGAGTGACACTCTGTCAGGGTGAAAGATCAAGTATGGGGGTTTAATAGATAAAGCCTGTAGTTCAGACACCCTGTGTGCGTATGTAATGGCCACCAAGAAAATGGTTTTCCATGACAGGAATTTTAGTTAGCAGGAAGATGCAGGCTCAATGGAGGAAGAATAATCCTAGATAGAACAATATTTAGGTTCCAGAGAGTGAAAGGTTGTCTAACTGGTGGTCTAAGATGTATGGTTCCTTTTAAGAAGGCTCTACATAACCTGTGAGACATAAAATTTGAGCCTTCCGATCAGATGTGAAAATTAGAAATTGCAGCCAACTGAACACGTATGGTAGCTACCGCAGCACCTTCATTAAAACGTTTAGTCAAGAACTCTAATATGCTATCAATTGGGGCGATATATGGATCAATATTATTTTGAGAGGCCCACAAAGCGAATCTCTTCCACTTGCTGACATATAACTTTCTGGTTGAGGCCTTGTGAGAAGATACAAGGATATGCTGTGCTTCTGAGGAAAGGCTGTGGGACTTGGCTATGTTGGAAATCAGAGCAGCCAAGCTGTCAATTTGAGGGAGTGAAGATAAGGATGGAGAGCCCCTGACGAATGTGTCAGCAGATCTGGAACTGGGTCCAGAATCCAAGCTCCTCCAATTGGTAGAGTAGAAGGAAAGGGAACCAGATCTGTCGAGGCCAATAAGGGGCTATCAGAATTACATTCCTTCCCCAAGGCTTTGGCTTTCTGCAGAAATTTTGGAATTAGGGGAATGGGTGGAAATGCATAAAGAAGTCCCAGGGGCCAAACGTGGACGAGAGAGTCCCTTGGGTTTTCCCCTGGTGGGGGATTATGGGAAAAGTAGTTTCTGCATTTGGCATTCATGGGGGATGCAAACAGGTCGCAGCAAGGCTTGCCCCATCTGCGGAAAATCCTTTCCGCTACCTCGTTCTTGAGGGACCACTCGTGCAGCATCAGAATAACTCTGCTTAGTTTGTCCGGGATCATGTTGGATTTCCCCAGGATGTGCGTCGCTATAAGAAAGCACCCGGTGGATACAGCCCACTGCCAGACTCTTAGAGCCTTTCAACAGAGGGGATGAGACTTGGTTCCTCCTTGTTTGTTGATATACCAGAATACTGACATGATGTCGGTCTGAATCGCAATCGTTCCCAGAGAAAGTGTGTCCTGGAAGTACTGCAACACCAAAAGTACTGCTCCCATCTCCAGAACATTAATGTGCAATTGAGACACTGTTTCTGACCAGGTGCCTTAGGCGGTTCTTCCCTGAAAAAGCCCCCCCCTCACCATATCAGGGAAGCGTCTGTGGTCACCGTGGCTGATGGCGGGGGAAGAACAAATGGGTGACCTACTGTTACATGGTGGTTGGTCAACCACCATAGTAGATCCTTTTTGCATGAATCTGTAATGACTATCAAGAATGACATTGGAAGTTGTTGGTTAGACCATTGGGTGAAGAGTAACCAGTGAAGTATTCTCATGTGCATGCACCCTAGAGGAAATGCTATGAGAGTTGCTGCCATAGTACTTAGCAGTTTTAAAACTTGAGAGTCTGGTACTTTGTTTTATGCCAGAATGTCTGATGCCTGTTGCTGAAGTGTGACTATTCTTTCCAAGGGCAGTTTTACCATAGCAGTGGTGGTGTCTAAATCCGCTCCGATGAAGGAAATGTGCTGCGATGGTGACAATGCAGACTTGTCGAAATTTATAGCAATTCCTAACTGGGAACACAGTTTTAGAGTGCGGCCCCTGGATTGAGCTAGTTGATGCCTGGTGGTGGCAGTGAGGAGCCAGTCGTCCAGGTATGGAAACACTCGGAATCCTAGATGTCTCAGGTGAGCCGTAACCACTGCCATGCATTTGGTAAATACTCTGAGGGGGTTGAGACCAAAGGTCAGTGCTCGGAACTGATGACTAGCTCCCAGCTGGAAATGCAGGTGATCTCTGGATGGTCTGGCCATTTTGATATGGTAGTACGCATCCTTGAGATCTATAGAGCACATCCAGTCGTCCGTTCCTAGAAAAGGAAGAATCGACTGAAGAGTGACCACCCGGAACTTATCTTTCTTTACAAAAAAGTGTTGAGTTTGCTGAGGTCCAAGATGGGCCTCCAGTTCCCTGTTTTCTTTGGAACTAAAAAAAAATCTTGAGTAGGTTCCTGGATCCTATCTGGTCTGCCGGGACTGGATGGATGACTTTTGTCTAGCAACCTTTGAATTTCTATGGTTGCTTGATTCCTGAGACTGGGTGGAACATTCAGGATTTTCTTTCGTACGGGGGAGGGGGGGTGGTTCTGTGAAAGAAATGACATATCCTCTGGATATAATGCTTTGTACCCAACAGTCTTTTGTAATTTCCAGCCAGGCATCTGGATACAAAGACAAGCAACCCCCGACTGCCTCCAGAGTAGGACAGCCGGGCCTCCCTTCAGGAACGCTGGTAGGGCTTCCCAAATAACTGATCCCTGTTGCCCTGGTTTTGCGGACCCCCGCTGCCACCTGAGCAGCGTCCTCCATTAATGCCCTCTCCTCTTCCCCTGGAGAGGGGGGGGTTCAGTGCGCGTGTTCTGAAAGGCTCCTTGGGACTTGCGGAACCACATTTTTCCTCCATTTTGCCTTTGGGGTAAGGTCTAGTAGGGGTGGAAAAAACAGACTCCTATGGCAGATAGAGTCTTTCCATGTTGTTCAAATCTAGTGAGGGTCTCCTTGACTTTAGGCCCAAAAAGGGATGAGCCATCAAACGGGGTATTAATAATGGAAGGCTTCCACAAAGGAGCATAAGCGCATCCAGGAATGTCTCCGAAGAGCTATTCCTGAACCCGCTGCCCGGCTCGTACCATCAACTGCATAAGAAATGAGATGCATGGACAAGTTAACTATAGAATTATGGGTATTGAGGTGGGATGTCACCTTATCAGGAACACCCTCAGCTGCAGTATTCTGCAGAGTACCTCCAAACTCTTTAAGGAGCTCTCTCTGAAGTCTGGTAAAGTGTGTCAAATAGTTGAGCGATCGCATAGCAAAAGTTGTTGAACTAAAAATGTGTTTCCCATACATGTCCATAATCCTGGAATCTCTGTTAGGAGGATTGACAGTAGAAAAGGTTTCAAACATCTCTTTCTTGGTGGCCGCTGCCACCATCATGGCATCAACCGGCACTCCTTTGGTAAGAAACATTTTGTCCTGCGGAGAGGTAATAAACTTGTTGGACCTCCGTGGGACAGGTTTCATAGTACCGGGGGACCCCCACGCCCTTCAAGCAACTCATTCCATTAATTCATCGAAGGGTGGAGTCATCCAGGAGGTGGAGGGTTGAGACCCAACGGCCTTCAGAAGGACCAACTCATCATCAGTAGGGTTAACGGGCTGCCAGTCACCTCTCTGTCTTAGGATCTCTAGGATATCAGCAAAAGAGATATCCTCCGAGAGGGACCATGAGGACCTTTCTGACTCCTCCAAGTCAGTGATGTGACAGACTCCTGTGGGGAGTCTAAATGCCTCCTCTTGCAAAGCTTCTTTTGGAGAACCTCATCAACGGGAGCTTCTGGTGAGGTCTCAGTAGAACATAGGTCATGCAATGGGGCTACCTGAGGCGCTAGGTCTCTACGCTTTAAGGGGACCGGTGATGCAGAGGTAGAACGTGGCACTTTCGGGGATGAGGAAGTAGGCCCTGATGAAGTGGGCATCTTTGGAGACATAACTCTCCTCATGGCATCGAAGGCCCCTCCGCTCTGATACAAGGAAGCAGTTGGTTCCAAAGAAGACTGCAACTTCCACGGCACCGAAACATTGGGCTCCGAGCCAGAGGAAGGAGCCGAGCTCATCCGTGCTGAAGCTCCGAAAGGAAGGATTGGAACCGACCCATCGGTTCGACCCCCCCCAGAGCCGAGAGTAGAGTGTCGGCTCCCAGACTCCTTGATAGGCACCGAAGTAGTCTGAGTCGATGGAGCCGATGGCACTAGAATAGGCCTCAGCTCCAAGGGTTCCATGATCATCAGCTTTATCTCCTCCAGCTCTGAAGGCCCGGCTCGGCGGAGTAGCAGACAGTAGGCAAGTACGTCTTCGGCTCTGAGACCAGTTGGGCCGGAGTCGGCAACAATTTGGCTAATGCCAGGTTTTGGAGGAGCCTCTGCACCACTCGGTCCACATCCACATCGGAGAGGCTCCTCAAAGAATGAGTCGAAGGGATGGATGAAGTCACCGATTGCAAAATTGGCGAGTTCAAAACTTTGGAGACAGACTCCGAAAAACTTGCTCAGTTCTGAGGACTGTGGAACCAGTGACTGCACCTTCTCAGCTAATTTCGGAGCAGAAGACTTTAGCTACGAAGAAGCTTTCAAAGACTTAGATCCCTTGGAAGATTTTGAAGTCTGGTCAGCCTTATCAAGAGATTCCTGAAAATCAGGTTTCAACAAACCTCTATCCACTAGCTTTCTCCTACGTTCTAACAAGAACCTGCTGAACGAGTGACAAATGGAGCAGTCCTCCTGAAGATGGACTGCACCCAGTCAGTATACACAACTCACATGTAAATCAGTAATGGACATTATTTGTCCGCACTTCGGGCATTTCTTAAACCCTGACCTCTCTCTCTCTTTCTCCTTATGATCAGCCACAATGTATGTATATGTATGTGTGTGTGTGTGTGTATATATATATATATATATATATATATATATATATATATATATATATATATATATATATATATATATATATATATATTTAACTGCCTAGACAAAGCTAATACACTGGCTAGGCTAATACCGCGCACTAGGTTAACAATTATACAGTTGAACAGCTAAAGAGTTAAACAGCTATAACAACAACACTCTAAACCACACACTAAGAAATTAACAGTTAAACAGTTAACAGTTAGAATTAAACACTCTAAAGGGATTAGGGACTAACT
Organism: Protopterus annectens; assembly: GCF_019279795.1. Lineage (NCBI taxonomy): Eukaryota > Metazoa > Chordata > Ceratodontiformes > Protopteridae > Protopterus > Protopterus annectens. Next base: position 1,005,131,777 of record NC_056743.1, on the reverse strand, counting down.
AAAAACGACCAAAGAAAGGCCTAAGAGCAGCTGCCCTATAAACTATTTTTTTTCTGAGAGAAAATAAATCAAGAAAATGACTAAGTATTAGTCTATGGTTAAACTATGAAAAATACATTCTTCCTGTAATATTCTAATAGAAATATATTGAATAAATCTAGAAAAGATGAATATACTGGCCTGAGCTCCACTCTCGACCTCCGATCTGTTGCAGCGGCAAACTAGATCTGAGGTGAGGCAGAGAGTATCATGGGATAGGGACTTGGCCCTCTTGCTATTTGAAAACCTCGAGCTTGTGAAAGCGGCTGACTCAGAGCTGAGGGATCGGCTCCGAACCTATTTATAAGAATGAACGGTGAAATTAAACAACTTCACATACAATTTTAAGTCTTATTTAGATATGCTACCAATACATGTAACTCTGTATGAACTACAGGAGGAGTAAATTCTGGACGCGTTGCAGGTGCTGCGAAGAACACTTTTGGCTAACATCAAAGACTGAAACAATACTAACTTTAATCATACCCTGACTTAGGAATGGGGGCCAATTCCAGTCATGACATTAGAAACCCAAAAGACTTGGAGAAATTAAATTGAGAGAAACAAATTATTCATTCTGGAAACAGTTCCATAGAAGGGCAAAGCTCCTTCAAAAGGACTAGCCAAAACCACACTCTCCTCAGAATATGAATTGGAAATCTGTGTAAACAAAACAATCTGTCCCTTCACCAACATTTTAAGGTTCAAACTCTTAAATCTCTTCAGAAAATGAAGAATCCATTTCTCTTTTACCAGAAACATCCATACAGGACGGGTCCAGAGAAACAGAGAGAAAAACAAATGCCTAAGATTTTCTTTTTTGACAGGAATTTCTGGAGAGACATACCCACTTTTGCCAGGAAGTCTCCCCACTAATGGGTATAGCTTTCTGGCTAGGCAGAGTGGCATATTCTCTGCCCCTTCTCCCAGGGTCACAAGAATCTCTCTCCTTTGCCCACTAAAGGCCCATCAACAGTCACAGAAGATGTGTCTAACCCGGTTTAGTCCATGGTGGCTGTAAGAACTACAGCATAGGTTCATAGGTAGGTACTAGGCTATCGGCCCTAGGGCCCATACGAGCCTAGCCAAAAAATGTACCCTGGCTTTCGCCACCCAAGAAAATTATTTTCCTGTGCCCCTGTCGAGCAGAGCCACAGAAGTGATCCCCGGGGTGAATTTCCCATTTCCCATCCAATCATCAAGATTTTTCTTGAAGAGTGCTAATAAGGAGCTCTGTTTGACATAGATAGGTAGTCTGTTCCAGAGTATGGGAAGTCTCTGGGACATGAATCTATCCCTCCAGCATGTTCTGTCTATTGTGGTGACAAGATTAAGGTCCCTAGAGCATGTAGTTCGGAGGGATTGGGACTTCTTTAAGTGGAGCATGTCCAACAGCTCTGGGTTTGACATAGCTTTGTACAGTCACCTATCTGCAGCTGAGGTACTTTACCAGCCTGTTGTGAAGGTAAAGGCTGATTAGTAATTGTGGCTGGAAGAAGAAAAAAAAAAAAAAGGAATTGGCAGACTGTTCCATGACTAAGCCAAAAGAGATACCCGATTTCCAAGGAAGTCTAGCAGTAGTTGGTAAAACAGATTAGTAAAAAAAGTAACTTTTTCCCAGTAAAAACATAGTAAAAAAAAAACATTTTAAACACTTACTCTGGTCCCCAAAAGTAAATTAAACAAACCTTTACCTGAGAAAAAGTACCTTAAAATAAACTAACAACTTTTTGCCACAAAGTAAAAAAAGTCACACTCTCCATTAAAAATTATTAAAGTTACGTGAGTGTGATTAAAATACTTTTGCCCAGCTTGAAAAAAGTTATTTTAAAGAAAAAGTACAATTTATGCCATAAAAAGTAGAACCTTTATTTCCCAAAGGGAACGTCTCTTCCCAGCAATGGAACAGCATTAGCAGTCCTCTGATCCATGAAAGCCCGCAGAGAATCACTCTATTTGTGGCAGGAAAGCTTTAAAAGGCTTTGCAAGTTCAACCTTCCCTTTCAGTCAGCGCAACACAAGATGACTGATGATTTGGGCACATGGAAGGTGCCTGAAGCTTTGGAAGCTGATAGGCTATAGCAGGATATCACCCATATAGCTTAAGTTACTGCAGCAGTGGATCCATATCAAGAACTGCTATGACTTTTTCCATACGTCTTTATATTTCTTTCCATTCTCTAATTTCCATTACTCTTAACAGTACTTAAAGCATATATTATCTATAATCTCATATTTCAATCTGTTGTATCCATCTACAACACTGTATACACAATATTCTGAACCTCCTTTTCCAATTTACCTACCACTCACCCTAAGATTCACAACATTGTCTAAAGACCATATGATCTTTCCACAATCTATTACTTGCACAAAAACAAACAAACTTTTCCCCAAATACAACTTTATTTTTAGTTTCCCCAACTCACTACATATTGCTACATAATCAGGAAACATTAGTTCATACAGCTATTTGCTTCCTTAAGGTTAACATCATATTATCAATTTCTGCAGAAAGTGTACCTTGCATATATGTAAAAAGTACAGTTGTGTACATTTACCATAAATGTAGATGTTCAAGTGTATTCATGAAGTTATTACATTTGGGTAATCTGCTGGCAGGTTGCCCTCAGTCGGCCTGAATTCCAAAGTCTTGGGTCCTGCGTCGGTTGTTGTCTTCTCTTCCATGACGTCAGGTCGTCAGGGGTATAAAACATGCAGCCAACATCATTTTCTTTAATTTTTCAATACACCACATAGGTTGTAGAAGATAGAGAAGGAAAGATAAACTGTAGAATGACAGGGGAATGGCGGGAGGGTAACCTGGACTGCAACAGCGAATACACTCGAACATCTACATTTATGGTAAGTATACACAATTGTACTATGTTCTTCGTGTTTCACTGTTGCAGTCATTACATTTGGGTAGAATCCCAAAGCTATGGTTGGGAGGCTGGAACTAAACAGCATTAGGTGAGGCTAACAGGCCCTGCAGCACTGCAGTGGCAAAGCCTGCCCTGGACTTAGAGTAGAGAGGCAAATGGTAATGCTTTGCAAAGGTGTGAACAGAACTCCAAGTAGCAGCCTCTAGAATGTCCTTGGTTGGTACTCCTCTGAGAAAGGCTGCTGAAGTAGCTGCAGCCCAGGTGGAGTGAGACCTAATTGCCCTTGGGCACAGGTTTGCCATGGTGCAAGTAGCAGAAACAGATGCAATGGCTTATCCACTTTGAAACTGTCTGCTTTGAAATAGCCTTTCCTTCTGATCCTGCAGCATATGACACTAGTAATTGCTCAGTTTTTCTTAGAGCTTTAGTCCTGCTCAAGTAGAATCTTAGCTGTGTGTGTACGTCCAAGAAATGCAGAATTCTCACCCCGTTGTTCTGCAGATTTGGATAAAAAGTTGGCAGATGAATTGCTTAGTTAAGAGCCAAACTGGAAACGACCTTAGGCATAAAACTAGGATTTGTCCTCAGAGACACCCTGTCTGGGTAAAATATAATATAATAATAAAATACCAGTGATGTTAGTTAAGGAATAACAATAGCAAAAAGGGAAGGTCTGTCAAAGACAGGAGAGGGACAGTAACAAAAAGGGTAAAAAATTAAATTACCAAGGAAAAGGGTAGGAAATAGGCGACAGTGAAAAAAGGCTAATTTGACTAAAAATTTAGTAATTTAGAAGAAAAAAAAGGTCATAAAATCAACAATTTACTACTTAGCTTTGAGAGAGATGGTGGACATGTCTGACTAGGAATGTGGCAAACGAGATCTGGAGTATCGAGGAGAGGGGCATTGTGGGTAGGTTCTTAGCGGAGAGTTTTTGGCTTGCGTGAGCTGGAAAACGGCCGTATCGGTTCCGAGGATGACTCATAGCAGCAATCTCTTTCAATTTCAACTGTGCCTTTCATGGCCTCTTAGGACAGGGTTTCAACTCTGAGGACAAAGCGTGCTTTTGATGTCTTGCTTTGCCAAGAATAACTGCAAAAGTCCTTCTGTGGATACCTGCAGCATATGATGCATCACAGCATGCTCCACCTGCACCAACAATTAGCCTTTCTAGGCTTTGGCATTAATACCATTTGCTGAATAAGAATCTGGACAGTGGGCAAAAAGGCACCAGCTGCATGGATATTATACCTGCCAAGGCTGGCTATTACACAACATGGAAAGGCATAAATTGGGTCATCAATGTCAGGGGAAGGAAAGGCTAGAAGAGCAAATATAGTGATGGGCATCTATGGGAATGTAGTGGAAACTGATGCAAGAAGGATGCTCCTCAAGGAAACACAAACCTGTCTGGTGGACATCCTCTATCAATAGGCTTTACAACAAAAGGAAGAAACTGTTGTCCAAGGTTAAAAGGGAACAAATTCCAAACTGGAAAAACTCCTTCCTTAGCCTCAACAAGCAAATTAGATCACTAGTGAAAACCTCCAAGGCAAGTTATGAATCAAAACTAGCCTCCATAACAAAGGGAAACCATAAAGTCCTCTTTAGGCAGCAATCTCCATGGCATAGCCCATGTTTGTTCCAAATTATTACTTAACAGTATCACTTACACTGATCCTGTTGACTTAGCCAACCTGCTAGCAAGATAGTTTCAGCGCAAACTTCACCCTCCTGCCCCCCCCAAAGGCCCCTTTGACATCCCTGATACTTTCCTGCACCTCACATCTCTGTAGATCAAGTGTTACAGGCCCTATCCAAGGCAAAGAACACAGCTTCCATGGGACCTGATAGTATCCCAGGCTGTATTCTGCACCATCTCCAGCAAGAACTTGCTTCTTCACTGAGTACCCTATTCACCCACAGCCTAAGTACTGGCTTCATTCCAGCAGAGTGGAGAAGTGCCATTGTCATCCCTTTGCACAAAGGTGGTGCGACTACTGACCCTAGAAACTATCACCCCATTAGCTTGACAAGTCTGATCCATAAAGCCATGGAGTGTATTATTATGGATCTCATAAACAAGGACATAGGCAATCTCCAAGTACTTGACCCCACCCAGTTTGGATTAGCCAAGGGCAGATCTTGCCTGTTGAACCCGGTTGACTTCTTTGAGACTGTCACCAAGGCCTTGGATGAGGGAAAGTCAATACATACAGCTTACCTTGACTTGGCCAAGGCCTTTGACACAATCCCCCACTCTGGCATATCGAAAAGCTAACCTAACTTGGCGTAAATCCCTACCTCATCAGGTCGGTGGCCAACTGGCTCACTGACAAGACCCTCAAAGTCAAAATAGGCACCTCCACTTCCGATAGCAGACCTGTCACTAACAGAGTTCCCCAAGGATCTGTCCTGGGACTCCTACTGTTTGGCATCTATTTCTTATAGGTCCAGGCAAAGACAAAAGGCCTGTGGCTGACCAAGTTTGCAGACGACTGTAAGTTGGCTGCTGTCATGGACTCCCCAAATTATGTTAACATACGGAAAGAAGGTCTCACAGCAACTAATGACTGGTGCTAAAGTCATGGCCTCAAGCTAAATGCAAAAAAAGTAGCATCATGCCACTCAGCAAAAACACAACCCCTACTGATTACCACATCAACAGCAACCCCCTAAAGCACACAACCTGTGGTGAAAGACCTGGACACTCAGGTTGACAAAGTACAGTTTTGTACCTACCATAAATGTAGATGTCCGATAGACATGCAACTGCAGTCATAACATATGGGTTGTCCTGCCTCAGGCAGCCCTCGGTCGGCCGGATTCCCAAGTCTGGGTCCGACGTCGGCTGATGTCGCATTTCTCTCCGACGTCAGAGAGGCTGGAGTACATAAGCATCAGCCGACACCATCTTCTTCAGTGTTTCTTGCCCCAGATGCCAGGTGCCCTCCAAGGAAGGCTGTAATCAAATTGGAAGACAAAAACATGATTCCAGAGAAATCAATGAGCAATAAAACAAATACACCATAACAGATATCTCCAGCTAAGAGAAAGAGGGATAGGAGAGGTTCCTAGGCATAGAGGGGTATGGAGGGTGGGAAAATCCGACTGCAGCTGCATGTCTATCGGACATCTACATTTATGGTAGGTACAAAACTGTACTATGTCCTTCAAGAATGCAACTGCAGTCATAACATGTGGGTAGAATACCATAGCTTAGCTGGGGGAGGAGGTATGCTCTAGGAAAAAGATGGTGTGGCAATCAAACCCTGCAGGACTGCCGTGGCAAAGCCTGCTCTGGATCTGGAGTATAAAGGGAGATTGTAGTGTTTGGAAAATGTATGCATGGAGCTCCATGTAGCAGCTTCTAGAATGTCCTTAGTAGGCACCCCTCTTAAGAATGCTGTAGAGGTGGCTGTAGCTCTTGTGGAATGTGGTCTGAAATTGGCTGGCACAGTCTTTCCATGAAAGGAATAACAAAATCCGATGCAATGTCCAATCCATTTTGAAATTGTTTGTTTTGAAATTGCTTTTCCTTGGACTGCAGGGGCGTAAGCTACAAAAAGTTGTTCAGACTTCCTACTGGCCTTGGTTCTGTCCAGGTAGTATCGAAGTTGTCTGTGAATGTCCAAGGTATGTAACAGTCTTTCCCCCTTATTCTCAGGATTGGGGAAGAAAGCAGGCAAATGAATAGCTTGATTCAAAGAAACCCTAGATACCACCTTTGGCATAAAAGTAGGGTTGGTCCTTAATGAAACCCTGTCTCTGTGAAAAATTATGAACGGTGGTATTGCCATTAGGGCCTGTAGTTCCGAAACCCTTCTTGCTGAGGTGATTGCCAACAAGAAAGCTGTTTTCCATGAGAGAAATTGCAAGTCAACTGAAGCTGCTGGCTCAAAAGGAGGTAGAGTCAGCTTTTCTAGGACAAAATTGAGGTCCCAGGCTGGCACTGGGGCCTTTCTTGGTGGCTTGATATTCTTGATTCCCCTGAGGAATTGCCTTAGCAAAGGGTGTGAAAAGACAGGAGGATCAGTGTTATATCTAGCTGAAATAGCTGATGCATGTATCTTTATGGAAGAATATGAGAGGCCGTTCTTTAGCATATCCGCCAAATATTCCAAGATGAGTGGGATGTTCAACAATGATGCATCATGCCCCTTGCTGGTATACCAATTGCTGAACCTCTTCCATTTTGCTAAGTAAACCTTTCTGGTGGATGGTCTTCGAGCCTCTGTTAGTATCCGCTGAACTTCCTTGGAGAGAGATAGGTCGAGATTATTTATGGGATCTCCCAGGCTGTTAGCTGCAGTGTCTGAAGGTTTGGATGCACTGTTTTGAGGTTGTGTTGAGTCAAAAGTAGGGGCCATTGGGGAAGGGCCCACCTCCTGGTGTGACATATGCTCCTTGTCAGTGGGTACCAGTGTTGTCTTGGCCAGTCCGGAGCTATTATGATTCCCTTGGGTCTCTCTGCTTTGATCTTTAGTAGTATTGAGGTCATCAGTGGCAGAGGTGGGAATGCATAGATTGTTAGGCATTTCCAGTTGAATGAGAGAGCATCTATTTTCCAAGCTTTTGGATAGTATGTCCTTGTGCAGAATTTTTGTAGATGATGGTTGAGGTGAGAGGCAAAAAGGTCTACTTCTGGCCTGCCCCATGTCGAAGTGAGCTGTGTGAAGATCTTCGGATGTAACCTCCACTCGTGTGGATCTGTGAAATTCCTGCTTAGGCTGTCCGCCAGCACATTGTCTTTGCCTGGAACAAACTGGGATTGTAACTGGATGTTTAGGCTCAGTGATTTTTCCCAAAGATGCACTGTCAGTCTGCAAAGGGGGTAAGAGTGGGTGCCCCCTTGCTTGTTTATATACCACATCACAGTGGTGTTGTCTGTCCGTATCAGTAAATGGCCTTGTTGAAGTTGGTGTTGAAAGGCCTCGATGGCATGCATTACTGCCAGCATTTCCTTTTGATTTATATGCAGATGTGTTTCCTTTTGAGACCATTGTCCTTGTATACACCTGCCTTCCATGTGCCCTCCCTCCCCCCCCATCCAAGGTCTGAGGCGTCTGTGGTCAAGGTCTGTGTTATCTGTGGTTTCTTGAATGACATACCTGTGTTGGCCTGGCTCACCGAGGCCCACCATAGGAATTCCTTTTGTAAGCATGGAATGAGTGGTATGGTTGTCTCCAAGTTGTTGCTGTGCTGAGACCAAATGCTTTTTAGGTACCATTGAAGCTTTCTCATGTGTAGTCTTGCTAATTGAACCAGGAGAATGCAAGATGCCATGTGGCCCAGGGCCTGTAGGAATCTCCTTGCAGTCATCTGGGTGAGTTTTGCTAAACCTTTGAAGTAATGAGTTAACTTCTCTTGCTTGTCTTCTGTCAGGTAAGCCATTTGAGAGGCTGTGTCTAATTTGCCTCCTAAGAAGATTATTTGTTGGGATGGCTGCAGTCTTGACTTTTGAAAGTTGACTGTGTATCCCAGAGCTTGTAGTAATCGTATGATATAGTCCAAGTTTTTTGTCAACATCAATTTGTCGTCCGCTTGTATAAGGCAGTTGTCCAGGTACGGGTAAATTTGTATCCCTTGGAGCCTGCAATGAGCAATTACTGAAGCCAGGCATTTTGTGAATACTCTGGGCGCAGTAGATAAGCCAAATGGCAATGCTGAGAATTGATAATGCTCTGGACCTGCAAGAAATCTGAGGTATCTTCTGCAGCTGTGTCTGATAGGGACATGCAGGTATGCCTCCTTGAGGTCCAGAGTAATCAGCCAAGACCCCTTGCCCAGCATGGGAAGGAGTTGCTGTAGAGTCAGCATTTTGAACTTCAGTACTATGAGAAAGGTGTTTAATGCGGACAAATCCAGTATTGGTCTCCATTGAGATTCTTTTCTTGGAACAAGGAACAGTCTTGAGTAAAACCCCTGGCCTTGTTCTTGTTGTGGAACTCTTTCTATTGCTTTTATTCGAGTCAGCAGAGCGATTTGCTTGATAGCCTCTGCCCTCTGGTTTTGTGGTAGGTTTGGCATGCCTTGTTTTCTTGGCAAGGTATGAAAATGGAACCTGTAGCCTCGGTCTATAATGTCCAAAATCCATTTGTCCTTGGGGAGTCTGTGCCAATTTTCTGCAAACAGAGATAATTTCCGCCCAAGGGAGCTTCTATTTGTTCCTGGTAGGCGGAAGTAGAGGAAAGTCATTGAGATTGTGGCTGTGGGGCAGGTGAAACCCCTCGTCACTTCTTTGGTTTCCTGGCTGCCATTGTCGTCCCTGTAAGGACCTCTGTATTGGCCTCTTCCTCGGCCACGTCTGTTTTACCCCTTTGAAACTTTTCTGGATTAGGAAAGGACCAGTTTTTGAAGGCCAATTCCTACTGAATCTGGGGGGTTGAACCTGGAGGAAATCTTTCACCGTCTGAACTGATTTTGCTTTTTCCTCGATGGTCTTTAACACATCCTTAGCATTAGCACCGAAAAGCTTGTTCTTTTCCAAAGGTGCATCCAGAAGTTTTGCCTTTACATGATCTGGTAGAGGTTGATCTTTTAACCATGCATGTCTACGAATGACTGCCCTGTCATAGCTGCCCTACATGAAGCCTCCAGTGCATCATATCCACACTGCAGGAAGTGATTGCTTACTTGCTGAGTGTTATGTACTGCTTCCTGCAAAGCCTTCCTGTCTAAAGGATCAGGAGTGGCCAATGTTTTTTGTAAATCTTCTAACAGGAAATCCTGATATTGTAACATATGAAAAAGGCAATTCAAAGCTCTCATAGATAAGGTAGTGGATGTGTAAACGTTTTTTGCCCCATCTCTCTAATGACCTAGCTTCCCTGTTGGAGGGCAATGGATTTTTAGAGGTGGAAGCTGAAACTCCCTTAGGCCCCTGAGAAATAGTTTCCAAATCAGCAGTATGGGCCCTGAATAAATGGGAATGAGTTTCTGGGACCCTGTAATACCTGTCTGGCTTGGCTGGAGCAGGAGGAAGAGAGTCAGGGGTAACACTAGAGTCAAAATATAAATCATCCAAAACATCAAGTACAGGAGGAATAGCTAAGGGCCTGTGCTGGGGCTTCTTAAGGAAAGTCCGAAGGCGTTTTCTGGAATCAGAATATTCCTGGCCTTGCCACTTGAAATGTTCCCTCATGGTATGCAGAACTTCCCCAAAAGAAATATCCTCAGGCGGGGAGGCCGAGGGGATCCTCTGCATCAGAGTCCTCATAGGTCTGGAAGAGCTCTTCCTGGCTATCAGAATGGACAGAGCCCTCAGAATCTTCATCTGACGGAATAGGGTCAGAGGGCTCAACCCGGGCCCTTTTATCAGAAGGAGGCTGGGATCCTCTCTCAGGATGGGCCTGTGAACCTCTAATCATAGAAATTAAATCAGCAGCCATAGGCATAATTTGTGTCTCTGGAGTAGGCTGAGAAGGGTTTCAACTCTGAGGACAAAGAGTGCTTTTGATGTCTTGCTTTGCCAAGAATAACTGCAAAAGTCCTTCTGTGGATACCTGCAGCATATGATGCATCACAGCATGCTCCACCTGCACCAACAATTAGCCTTTCTAGGCTTTGGCATTAATACCATTTGCTGAGTAAGAATCTGGACAGTGGGCAAAGGCACCAGCTGCATGGATATTATACCTGCCAAGGCTGGCTATTACACAACATGGAAAGGCATAAATTGGGTCATCAATGTCAGGGGAAGGAAAGGCTAGAAGAGCAAATATAGTGATGGGCATCTATGGGAATGTAGTGGAAACTGATGCAAGAAGGATGTTCCTCAAGGAAACACAAACCTGTCTGGTGGACATCCTCTATCAATAGGCTTTACAACAAAAGGAAGAAACTGTTGTCCAAGGTTAAAAGGGAACAAATTCCAAACTGGAAAAACTCCTTCCTTAGCCTCAACAAGCAAATTAGATCACTAGTGAAAACCTCCAAGGCAAGTTATGAATCAAAACTATCTCCATGGCATAGCCCATGTTTGTTCCAAATTATTACTTAACAGTATCACTTACACTGATCCTGTTGACTTAGCCAACCTGCTAGCAAGATAGGTTCAGCGCAAACTTCACCCTCCTGTCCCCCCCCCAAAGGCCCTTTTGACATCCCTGATACTTGTCCTGCACCTCACATCTCTGTAGATCAAGTGTTACAGGCCCTATCCAAGGTAAAGAACACAGCTTGCATGGGACCTGATAGTATCCCAGGCTGTATTCTGCACCATCTCCAGCAAGAACTTGCTTCTCCACTGAGTACCCTATTCACCCACAGCCTAAGTACTGGCTTCATTCCAGCAGAGTGGAGAAGTGCCATTGTCATCCCTTTGCACAAAGGTGGTGCGACTACTGACCCTATAAAACTCATTCAAATTCCTTGACAAGTCTGATCCATAAAGCCATGGAGTGTATTACTATGGATCTCATAAACAAGGACATAGGCAATCTCCAAGCACTTGACCCCACCCAGTTCGGATTCATCAAGGGCAGATCTTGCCTGTTGAACCTGGTTGACTTCTTTGAGACTGTCTCCCTTGGATGAGGGAAAGTCAATACATACAGTTTACCTTGACTTGGCCAAGGCCTTTGACACAATCCCCCACTCTGGCATATCGGAGCTGACCTAGCACTTGGCGTAAATCCCTACCTCATCAGGTTGGTGGCCAACTGGCTCACTGACAAGACCCTCAAAGTCAAAATAGGCACCTCCACTTCCGATAGCAGACCTGTCACTAACAGAGTTTCCCCAAGGATCTGTCCTGGGACTCTGCCTGGACCTATAAGAAATAGATGCCAAACAGTAAAAGACAAAAGGCCTGTGGCTGACCAAGTTTGCAGACGACTGTAAGTTGGCTGCTGTCATGGACTCCCCAAATTATGTTAACATACGGAAAGAAGGAAAATGTAGCATCATGCCACTCAGCAAAAACACAACCCCCTAAAGCACACAACCTGTGGTGAAAGACCTGGACACTCAGGTTGACAACAACCTCACATGCGATCAACATGTAGCGGCAGTGGTCAGAAAAGCCTTTTACTTGGTTCATCTCGATAACTAAAGGGATTGCATCCAGAATAAAGGACGTTATTACCTCTCTATCCTCATCCCTCATTAGACCGATAATTGAGTATAAACACCCCATTTGGGATGTACAGTGGATATAAAAAGTGCAAACACCCCTGTTAAAATACCGGGTTTTTGTGATACAAAAAAATGAGACCACAATAACTAATTTCAAAACTTTTCTCACCTTTAATGTGACCTATAACCTGTACAACTCAATTGAAAAAACAAATCCATTAGGAGAAAAAATATAAAAAATAAAAAACATACAATACGCTGATTGTACAAGTGTGCACACCCTTAAACGAATACTTTGTTGAAGCACCTTTTGATTTAATTACAGCATTCAGTCTTCTTGGGTACACATCTGCCATCAATTAAACTGACTCTGATTAACCCCAAATAAAGTTCAGCCGTCCTAGTAGGATTTTCCTGACATTTACTCAGTTGCCAGCTGCAGCAAAAGCCATGGTTCACAGACAGCTTACAAAGCATCAAAGGGATCTCATTGTTGAAAGGTATCATTCAGGAAAAGGGTACAAAAAAATTTCCACAGCATTGAGTAAGCCATGGAACACATTGAAGACAGTCATCAAAAAGTGGAGAAAATATGGGACAACAGTGACGTTACAAAGAACTGGATGTCCTTCCAAAATTGATGAAAAGACAAGACGGAAAATGGTCAGGGAGGCTGCCAAGAAACCTACAGCAACACTAAAGGATCTGGAGGAATTTCTAGCAAGTACTGGTTATGTACTACATGTGACAACAATCTCTTGTATTCTCCATATGTCTCGACTATGGGATAGGGTTACAAGAAGGAAGCCTTTTCTTACATAAAAAAACATCCAGGCCCAGCTGAAATTTGCAAAACAATACATCAAGCCTCCCAAAAGCAAGTAGGAAAATGTGTTATGGTCTGATGAGACCAAGGTTGAACTTTTTGACCATAACTCCAAAATGTATGTTTGGCGCAAAAACGCTTGCATCACCAAAAGAACACCACCCAAGGTGAAGCATGGTGGTGGCAAGTTTTATGTTTTGGGGTTGCTTTTCTTCAGCTGGAACTGGGGCTTTAGTCAAGGTGGAGAAAATTATGAACAGTTCGAAATATCACTTACTTTTGGCCCACAACTTTCAGGCATCTACTAGAAAGCTGAAGAAGAAGAGGAATTTCACCTTTCAACACAACAATGACCCCAAGCATACATCCAAATCAACAAAAGAATGGCTTCCCCAGAAGAAAATTAAAGTTTTGGAATGGCATTGCTAGAGCCCATATGTAAATCCAATAGAAAATCTGTGGGGTGACCTGAAGAGGGCTGTGCCCAAGACATGCTCTTGCAATCTGACAGATTTGGAGCGGTTTTTCAAGGAAGAGTGGGCAAATACTGCCAAGTCAAGATGTGCCATTCTGACAGACTCCTACCCAAGAAGACAACGCTGTAATTAAATCAAAAGGTCCTTCAACAACGTATTAGTTTAAGGGTGTACACACTTATGCAACCAGCGTATTTTACGTTTTTTATTTTTTTTATATTTTTCCCCTAACAGATTTGTTTGTTTCTCAATTGCACAGATTATAGGTTACATTAAAGGTGAGAAAAGTTTTTAAATGATTTATTGTGGTCTCATTTTTTTTTAATATCACACAAACCCTGGCATTTCAACAGGGGTGTGTAAACTTTCTATATCCACTGTACCTCTCCAAACATCTATACCAACTGGAAAGGCCACGGAAATACCTCACAAAGAGAATCCATGGCCTCAAACACCTGTCCTATGCAGATAGCCTCAAATCACTATCACTCTACTAGATATTGTACAGATTGCTCATGGGGTGATGTGTGTCTTGCTTACAAGGCAATCTTGGACCCTGCCCTACTAAAGATGTTCCATATCCGTACGTCTAATGCCTCACACACTACCTGTGCAAAAGGCCTGAATCCAATATGCAACAGCAACAAAACCCGCTGGAGAGACAGGTTCGTCTCCCAGAGGCTGCCCCACCTCTGGAATAGACTTCCCATACATATCAAACAGAGCACCTTGCTGACCCTCTTCAAGCACAACCTTGATTTGTGGATGGGAAACTACAAATCTGTCCCTGGGGTTCCACCTGTGTCGCTCATTGACAGGGGCGACAGGTGCTGACTGAGATTTCTTCTTGGGGATAACCTCTTGGCTAGGCTTGGAAGGGCCCCATGGCCATTAGCCTAGTAACCTCCTATGATCCTATGATAGGAAACTGCCTTTTCATATACAGCACTGGAAAATACATGCATACCTGCATAATAAGCTATGACTGACAAGTGAACTGAGGTTGTGGAGGCTGTAGTACCGTCTGGATCAGTCACAGAAACAATGAAGCCAAATGATAAGTTGCTGTTAGAGGTAAGAGTCTTGCACTGAGTAGTTTTATCTGGACTAGTGATGAGCCAGACTATGACGAATGTCAGAGTCTGGGAAGGAGACCTGCTCAGCTCCAGCAGCAAAGCAAATGTATTCAATCATCCCGTTACTCCAAGGCAGGATGAGCAATCTACCAGCAGTTCATACCTTACCTCCTGCACAGCCTTGCTGAGCTGCTTGTAATCCACTTCTTTCAGTGCTAAGGCTTGGAGCAAAGCTATCTTCAGTACTGAAATTCCTGTATGCACTAAGGAGAGGTTTCCAAAAGACCAATACTCTCGTGCCCATCCAGCTAAGCTAAGGGTCAAATCTTTCTGACAGCTGGCCAAAACCACCATTTGAACTATAGAACAGTCTTGTAAAGATGTAGTCAGTAGTGATGGGCGCCTGTCATCAAGGTAAATCTAAAGTCCTTTTGGATGGAAGGAAATGAGGACAAGAAGGGCTTGGTTAAGCATCAGAGTTACCAGCAGGATTCACAGTTAGTTTAATGGAGAGTACCTTATGTATAAGGTACACATCAAGCTTCTCTATTCACCTTTTCTTGATCACTCCACTGAAGCTTCAGCAGATAGGGCACTCAGAGGTGTTGCGCCTCTTCTCAGGACAATAAATGCATCGAGATGCTCATCACTGGGCAAAATGCACCCACCATAAGGCACTGCTTAAACATGGTTTTCAGTGGCTTGTGACCAAAACAGGCCACTGGACCAGCGCACCAAATGCAAGTTGGGAAAAACTGGCGAACACACACCAACAAAGAGAAGGCAAAAGTATATGCATCTCTCTATTCTGATAAGCCAAAGAAAGCAACACTAAATAACTGAGTTTATCCAACAAATAGCAAACAAAACTGCTGAAGATATTACATGTCAGAACTAGATGTATAACAACAAAGAACTAGTGCCAAACAGGTTTCAGGGTGCAAGGGGAGGCAGCAAAAATCTGAAGAATTTCCTGGGGCTGAGTAATCTTAATGCCTATGATATATACTCCAAAAGGTTACTGAAAATGGACCACTTCTTACCAGATATACCCATTCATTCTTTAGAAGGGACCTCTGCAAGCTCTGGAAGGCCTGACAAAAACTCTCTCTCCTCGGGGGCAACTAGAATGATCTGCCTGAGCTCATCTTTGAAGGAAAAGAACATCTACATCATCCGGTGCAAATAAGTGCTAAGCTTGCTGCCCTATACACAGCATCAACACAATTTAAATGACAACAAACCACTGCAGAGGCTATGCTAAGGGTCTTAACCAGTTCTTTTCTGAAACAAGAATCACAAAGTGATACCAGTTTCTTCAGTGCCTAAACTAGTGAGGGAGAACATGGCAGAGGAGAATACCCTGCTGCCTATGTGGTCTAAAACCTTAAAATTCTTATCAGGAAGTAAAGTGGGAAACATATCAACTTTTCTGGGGATCAAAGAAATCAAATACAAGTCTGCCTTTAATGTTTAGTCAGGATCTTGCAATGCTCAGCTAAGGGCTTGTACAGCCAATATACCTTCTTAGAGCATCAAAAGTAGAACTGCTGTAAAGACCTCATAAGCTTTAAGAATCTCTCCAAAGATGGGATCAACTGGTGGTGGAACCGTACAAAGGAGAGGACTCACTTTTCTTGTCCTTCTCACACATATGATCCTCTGGGTCTCTTTCACGGTATACACAGCCCCTGAGATGGATATACCCAATTTTGCAAGATGAGCTTGAAATCAAGGCAATGGAAGAGCTCTTGGAGGTCAGCAATGACACTCCATTACCTACAGGATGAAGAAGTCTGCAAAAAACCTAGCAGTGACAAGCCACAGTTCCACAAGACAAAATTCCAATGTCTTGAGCTAATCCCTCCTGCTCACACTAGGCCTGCAACTTCCACAAAGCTCCTTAAAAAGGGAAACTATGGGACTCAAAGAACCATTCAACAGGTATGTGGAATGTGTGAATACATTCTGTTTTTTTCAACCATCAGGAAAAGAAGGTACTGCAGACACCCTAGGATGCAATCTTTATGGTGGTTGTCATGGCCGTATCTTTTGTAAGCTTGTAATCATTTGCAAATGAGAGGCATGAGCTTGATCCATAGCTGGTCAAGAGGAAGTGACACCAAGCAAGCAAGAGGCTGACTCAAGGGTAAGTCATTCTACTGGACAGTTATTAAATCCTACACTCACTACTCCATCACTGGTCTAAGGTTACTGGATCATCCAAGTCTGCCATCTTCTGCTCTTAGAACTTAAATCATTGCCATCTTAATATCTCAGATTATTATTAAGATTATGCTGTAATTGACTACACTGCCTGCATAATCTGTTGCTCTTTACTCAAAAATTGCTCATTCTACGGTATTTTTTTTTTAGGGGGGGCTGAGTTATGGCTGACAGGGGTCCACAGACCCCTTTACCTGGTTATCAAGATAAAAATGAAGTGAGTCAGTTTCTAAATTTTTCTCTCCTCCATTTTCATGTGAATGGGCTGAATCACTGCCACTTACAGCAGTACTTGAATTTGCCCTCTTTGCCCAGACAGGACTGCTTTGGGTTTTGGTTCATGATCTGGTGGCCACAGGAGCACTACAAAGGTTTCAACTTCTTGGGCATTAAACAAACTTTTCCAATGTGAACATTTAGATCAAGATCCAAATTGCGAGAACTGCAAGAAAAGTAATAAGCATCACAGAACTGGGGGTGCCCTCCTAGCCAAACTCTTTACACCATGGCATGTACGCCAAAGGAGGGCTGCGTCCCTCAAAGTGTGAGGATGATATAGAAAAAAAATTACAAAACAAGAACTACTGAACATTTAACAGCTCCCACTTCAGAGAGTTTCCAAAGTCAAGATCTACTCAAGTAAACCCATAGTCATTTACACAGTAGAATCTGTCAATGTGTGTCACTACCTTGTGTAATAAAACCCTGTGCACTTAAAGTACAGTTTTGTACCTACCATAAATGTAGATGTTAGCGTGCTAATACAGCTGCAGTCATAACAGATGGGTTCTCCTGCCGTCAGGCGGGTCCTCGGTCGGCCGAATTCCAAAGTCTAGGTCCGGCGTCGGTTGTCGTCGCTTCTTCCCTGACGTCAGTGCGACAGGAGTGTAAAAGAACCAGCCAACGCCATTTTCTTCAGTTTTTCTTGCCCCAGATGTCAGGTGCCCCCAGAAGGAAGGCAAAACATAAATTTATGTAATAAAGCAAATGCAATATAATCAAAAAACAGTAGTTGCAAGCAAATACACCATAAAAGAATACCCCAGTGAGGTTGTATGAGGAGGTGTTAGCCATTAGGCCTGTCCCAAGAGGGGAAGGAGGGAGGGAAACCTGGACTGCTGCTGTATTAGCACTCTAACATCTACATTTATGGTAGGTACAAAACTGTACTATGTTCATCGTGCATACAGCTGCAGTCATAAAAGATGGGTAGAATCCCAAAGCTAATAAAGGGGTGGTAGGCACTAAGTGGAACTAGGAGGAGCCAGGATGCCCTGCAAGACTGCAGTGGCAAAGCCCACTCTAGTTTTGGAGTATAATGGTAGGTGATAGTGCTTGGAGAAAGTATGTACAGAACTCCAAGTGGCTGCTTCCAAAATATCTTTGGTAGGAACCCCCCTGAGGAAAGCTGCAGAGGTAACTGTGGCCCTTGTGGAGTGAGATCTGATGCCTGTAGGTACAGTTTTACCATGAAAAGAGTAACAAAAGTGTATGCAGTGGGCTATCCATTTTGAGATTGTCTGTTTGGAAATAGGCTTCCCTTGAGCACCTGTAGCATAGGACACAAAGAGCTGCTCTGATTTTCTGATAGGCTTTGTTCTGTCCACATAACGGACCTGTCTGTGAATGTCCAAGGAATGTAGTAGCCTCTCCCCTTTGTTTTGTGGATTAGGGTAAAAGGTAGGTAAGTGGATAGCCTGATTCAAGGCTACCCTGGATACTACCTTTGGCATAAATCAAGGATTGGTTCGTAAGGAAACTCTGTCCTGATGGAAAATGATGAAAGGCTGCACAACCATGAGGGCTTGTAGTTCCGAAACCCTGCATGCTGAGGTGATAGCTAGAAGGAAGGCTGTTTTCCATGACAAATATTGAAGCAGCTGGCTCAAAAGGAGGCAGGGTTAGTTTTTCTAGAATGAAATTGAGGTCCCAAGCCGGTACTGGTTGCTTCCTTGGGGCTTTTATATTCTTAGCCCCTCTGAGGAACTGTCTTAAGAGGGGGTGAGAGAATAAAGGAGGATCAGTGTTGTATTCTGCAGAAATGGCTGAGGCATGGATTTTGATGGAGGAGAATGAAAGTCCACTGCTTAGCAGCTCGGCTAGGTACTGTAGTATTTGAGGTAAATTCAGTATTCCAGGATACTGACCCTTTTTCTGATTCCAGGCACAAAACAGTTTCCATTTTGCGGAGTAGGCTTTTCTAGTAGAAGGACTTCTGGCCTCCAAAATGACATCTTGCACCTCCTTGGAGAGTAGGGTCTGCTGTGAATTTAAGGAATCCTCCATGCGGCTAGATTGAGTGTTTTCAGCTGACTGTGAAGAGTTCTGAAGTTGTGCTGAGTCAGTAGAAGAGGCATCAGAGGCAGGATCCATGGTGGGGAATGCGTCAGGCTCCTCAGGAGTGAGTACCAGTGTTGTCTTGGCCAGTCTGGAGCAATGAGAATCATCTTTGGTCTGTCTGCTCTGGCTTTTAATATAACTTTGGCCAGCAGTGGAAGAGGTGGAAAGGCATAAACCGTCATTGTTGTCCAACTGAAAGAGAGTGTTGTCCACTTTCCAGGCCTGTGGATGAAAGGTCCTTGAGCAGAATTTTGTCAATTGGTAATTTCTGTGGATGGCAAAGAGATCTATGTCTGGCCTTCCCCATGCTTGAATTATCATTGTAAAAACTTGAGGATGCAACTTCCATTCGTGTGGATCTGTCATATTTCTGCTCAGGTTGTCTGCCAGTGTGTTTTCCTTCCCTGGCAGGAATTGTGCTTGAAGTTGGATTTGCAATTCCAGAACCGTGTTCCAAAGGGACATGGCTAGTCTGCACAGGGGGTATGAATGAGTTCCTCCCTGTTTGTTTATGTACCACATCACTGTGGTGTTGTCTGTTCTTATCAATAGCTGGCCTGGATGCAGTAGGTCTTTGAAAGCCATAATAGCATTTATTACTGCTAGCATTTCCTTTTGATTGATGTGTAGGTGCTTTTCTTTTTGTGACCATTTGCCCTGAATGCACCGATCTGTCATGTGCGCCCCCCAGGCATAGTCCCGAGGCATCTGTTGTGATGACTTTATTTGCTTGAGGCTTGCAGAATGGGAGACCTATGTTTCTTTGGCATGCTTGAACCCACCACAGAAATTCCTTTTGAAGACATGGAATCAGTGGTATGATTGTTTTCAAACTGTGGCGGTGTTGAGACCATAAGTTTTTTTAGGTACTATTGAAGTTTCCTCATATGCAGCTTTGCACATGGGATTAGCAGGATGCAAAATGCCATGAATCCCAGAGCCTGCAGGATTTTCCTTGCAGTCAGCCTGGTGAAGGTTGCCAGTTTTCTGAAGTATTGAGTTAAGTGCCCTTGTTTCTCTGGCGTGAGGTAGGCCATCTGGGTGTTTGTATCCAAGCTGGCACCCAGGAAAATTATTGTTTGAGAGGGTATTAGTCTTGACTTCTTTTTGTTGACTGTGTATCCCAGAGATTTCAACAACATTATTACAAACGCCAGGTGTTTCAGAAGAGTGTGTTTGCTGCCCGCTTGATCAGGCAGTCGTCCAGATATGGGTATATTTGTATCCCTTGAAGTCTGCAGAAGGCAATTACTGATGCCAGGCATTTCGTGAACACTCTGGGCGCAGTAGATAAGCCAAAGGGCAATGCAGAGAATTGATAATGGGATGAACCTGCAAGAAATCTGAGGTATCTTCTGCAATCTTGTCTGAATGGGACATGCAGGTATGCCTCCTTGAGGTCCAATGTTACCAGCCAAGACTCCTTGCCCAGCATGGGAAGAAGCTGCTGTAATGTGAGCATCTTGAACTTTGGTATGAGTAAATATGTGTTTAGGATGGATAGGTCCAAAATAGGTCTCCAATCTTTGCCCTTCCTTGGTACCAGGAATAGTCTGGAATAAAAACCTTGACCCTGTTCTTGTGCAGGTACCTCTTGAATAGCTTTCATGTCCATGAGATCTGAAATTTGTTTTTGTGCCACTGCCCTTTGATTGTGTGGCAGGTTTGGCATGCCTCTCATTTTTGGAAGGGTGTGAAAGTGGAATCTGTAGCCTCTGTCTATAATGTCCAGGATCCATTTGTCTTTTGTGACAATATGCCAATTTTTTGAAAATAATGCCAGTTTTCCGCCTAAAGGTGCTGCCATTTGAGCCTTGCTTGGCATGCAAAGGGGAAAGTCATTAGGTCTGCTTTCTGAATGGCTGTGAACTATCCTCACCCCCTCTTGGTGTAGGTGGTTGCCATTGTCTGCCTCTAAATGATCCTTGAGATTGCCCTCTACCTCTCGGGCGCCTGTATTTGAGGTCTGTCCGTGGCTGGAAAGGACCAATTTTTTGAAGGCCAATTTCTACTGAAACGTGGCGGTTGTACCTGTAGGAAATCTTTCACTGTTTGCATTGATTTTGCCTTTTCCTCCATTTTCTTTAATACCTCCTCAGCTTTAACACCAAACAATACATCTTTTTGAAGAAGTGCATCTAGTAATTTAGCTTTGACATGATCTGGTAAGGTTTGCTCTTTGAGCCAAGCATGTCTACGTATGACTGATCCTGTAACAGCAGCTCTACAAGAGGCCTCTAAAGCATCAAAACCACATTGCAAGGTATGTTTACCCACTTGCTCTGCACTATGCAACAAATCCTGCAACTCCTTCAAGTCTGGTTGTTCAGGTTGTGACATTTTGCTTTTCAATTGAGATAACAAAAACTGTTGATACTTTAACATATGGAACTGACAGTTTAATGCCCTCATGGTTAAAGTGGCCGAGGTGTATACCTTTTTCCCCCCACCTTTCTAAAGATCTGGAATCTCTCTCTGAAGGTAATGGATTTTTGGCAGTGGAGGCCTTAATTCCCTTGGGATCCTGTGAAATAATTTCTGGATCAGCCGCATGGCTTTTGTATAAGAATTGGTATGAATCAGGAACCCGGTAATACCTGTCAGGCTTGACTGGAGCTGGAGGTAAAGAATCTGGGTTAAGGATGGCCTCTGAATACACATCATCTAGTATGTCTAAGACAGGAGGTATAGCCAGAGGCCTGTGCTGAGGGAGCAAGAGGAAATCTCTGAGCCTTTTCTTGGAGTCTGAGTACTCTTGTCCTTCCCAGTGGAAGTGTTCCCTCAAGGTATGCAAGGTTTCCCCAAAAGAGTAATCCTCAGGGGGGAGACAGAGGGAATGGACTCCTCTGCATCAGAATCTTCGAAAGGGGAGTAAGAATGTTCCTGGTACTCAGAATGTTCTGAAGTAATGGAGGCCTGGTCCGAGGAAGGGTATTCTTCCTCCACTCTGGGCCTTTTGTCTGAGGGGGGTTGAGAACCCCTGATAAGAGTAATCAAATCCTCAGCCATTTTGAGCATCTGCTTTTTAGGCATGGGGCCTTGAGAGGGGCCCTGTGGAGCTTGTCTTTTAGAATGCATGGCTGCTTTAGATTTAGTGTAAGCCTTAATGGAAAAAGAAGAAGGAGGCCTGAAGACAACTTGAGAGGTGGCAGGCCTGTCTGAACTCTGAGTTTCCCTGCCAAGAGTGGCTTTGGTATCTGTAGTCGGGGTGTGGGCCGAAGAGTCTGTGACCTCGGGCACAGAAGACACCGCTAATGAAGTATCATCGGTAGTCAGGGACTGCGCAGGTGCCTCGCTGAGAACCGGAGCACATGTAGTCGGCTTTAGCGTGGTGTCGGTAGAAGTCGCGGACCTCGTATGTCGGTCCTTATCTTTACATCATTTACTCAAAATTGGAGTCGGAGTATCCGACGACATGTAATTAAACTTTTTGCCAAAATAGTGTTGGGCGAACTCCGCCCGACGCTTAATAGTGCGTCTGTTGAATGTAGCACAAAAACGACAGGCCGAGATGTTGTGGTCTGGGCCCAAGCAAGGGAATGGAAATCCTTATGCGGTAATTGCTTCCCACATGAAATGCAATTATTAACTTTGTCTGACATCGGTCTGAGGCAAGAAAAGTTTTCCCAACAGGGTACTTAGCTTTCAAAAAGTCTTAGGTTGAAAAATATTCGTAATCTTAGGAGCTGGCCGACCGGCACTTGTGAACTGCTTCTGCTTCGGGCACCGCGCGGTAAGAAAGACTGAAGAAAATGGTGTCAGCAGGTTCTTTTATACCCCTGTCGCACTGACGTCAGGGAAGAAGCGACGACAACCAACGCCGGACCTAGACTTTGGAATCCAGCCGACCGAGGACCCACGTGACGGCAGGAAAACCCATCTGTTATGACTGCAGCTGTATGCACGATGAACATCTGCACTGTGTTAGAAATAATGATGTTCAATGCTTTCAACTGTCAAAGCAAACATTTGGGACTACATTAGAACACCGAGCATTCAAAATTTCGAGTGTTCTAATATCGAACCCTATGAATCGACAATTTAAAACATTGAATATACAGAACAGCGAATTTCTTCCTAGGGAAAAAATTTGCTGTTCCAAAACACACACACACACACACAACACAAGCACACCAAATTAACAGCAATCCACACACATACACCTAAACTCTTACACCTAACCCTACACTAAACTATACATACACCACTAACTATCCACTTACCTTAACCCAAACCCTAACCTTAAGGTCCGTCACCTGTGCCCTAACCCTAACTCACCTACCCCGCCCTAACACTCACATCCACACAATCGCACACTTACCCGAACCCGACCTGTAACTTTCCACCACAGCGCTGAAAATACCGAAGCAACAGAAATGGACAACGGAATTCTTTCCCTAGGAAAAAAATTTGTTTTTCTATTTCTTCAATATTTTCAGTGTTCGCTGAAAATGGGTCGATATTACAACACTCGAAATTTTGAACGTTCAGTGTTCTAATATAGACCCAAACATTTCATGGTCTGTCTTCTTTAAATTCTTGGGTAAGCAGTCATTATCTAACAAATTCAGGAAAATGAAAATTAATTAAATGTCTTACAGTACATTTACATGTAAATCATATAATGTACAAAAACTATACATCTCACACAATTAAGCTGTAATGAAACACTGAAGAAATTTCATACAAAGACCCCATGTATTCTTTACATGTGCTACTAATGACAATCCAGTCATCTTTCAAGTCTGGGTTTTGATCAGAAACTATCTGCTTTATTCACAAAGAACTTACTTAAAAATGACCAATAAAATATCAGCATTTCGACATCATAACTTGATGTACTGTCGAAGAAAATGCCTCACCCCAAATAATACCACAGCAAAGTTGATGGCTTCAGTATAGGTCACAAAGAATAAATAACTTAAGAGCAAGCAGTCTGTTCAGATAACGCCTCTATCAGTTTAATGTAAAGAATTAAAGCTATGAAGATGTTAATGAGCTTCATCTTGTAGCCTTGGATCCAATAGTGCACAATTACCCAATGTGCAACTGTATAATGGATAGTGCTCCTTGGTCACCCTTGAAAGGAGGCATTTGTGCCTAGCAGGTTTACATAAACCCATTTCATAATGTTTCAAAGCCTAACTTCATTACGGTAATTGAATTCTTACCTGCATCATCAACCACAGGCAAGGCTGAGACCCGCTGTGCAACAAACAGACCTAGTGCTGCATAAATGGGTGTATCTTTACGAACTACAGCAATATTGTTGTATGTCCCGATTTTTAACTCCTCCAGAGACTTGGACATAAACTCTGGCTTAGACAAGTCAGCAATCTGAAAGAGGAAAACAAACACACACAACTTGATATTTTTTTCTATGTTTATTTTACCAATCACAACAATGTTTACAATTTAAATGTTCTTCTTCCGGCTTTTCCCAGTTAGGGGTCACCACAGCAGAACTCCGGTCCACTAATGACTGGCAGTAGATTTTTTTATGGGTGCCGAGGTGCCAGCTCGACGCCCAACCTTCAACGAAGACATGCCCATTCTACGCATGTCTTTCGAACGCCACTTGACCACGGGGAGGACATGCATACTCCACACAAAAGGCGCTCCAGCCGAGAATCGAACGGGAGAACTTCTTGCTGTGAGGCAACAATGCTACTGCTGCACCACCGCAGCTTTTTTGTGTTTCAATTTAAATGACAGATAAAATTACCACACCATACTATTGAACTTAATTTAACAAACAATGAAATCATTTTTTAAATCTCAAAGCTCAGATATGTAAACACAAAGTACAGTTGTGTACACTTACCATAACTGTAGATGTTCGAGTGTATTCACTGTTGCAGTCATCACATTTGGGTTATCCTGCCAGGGGTAACCCTCAGTCGGCCCGAATAACACAGGCTTAGTATTTCTGCATTGGTTGCTGTCACTCCAGGACTGATGTCAGGTCAAGTGGTATAAAATCAGGCAGCCGACGCCTTTACAGTGGGTACCAGTGCTGCCATGGCCAGTCTGGGGCAATCAGGACTGCCCTCGGTTTTTCCTCCCTTACTTTGAGAAGTACCCTTGAAATGAGTGGTAGAGGGGGAAAATGCATAGACCGAGAGGTTTACCCACTGGAAGGATACTGCATCTGCTTTCCAGGCCTTGCTGTGAGGTTCCCTGGTGAAGAATTTGCTGAGCTGATGATTGGAGTGGGAGGCAAAAAGGTCCACCTTCAGGGTGCCCAATTTCTGGGTTACAAGGGTGAAGGTTCTGTGGTCTAACAGGTTCCTGCTTAAGTTGTCTGCCAGAGAGTTTGGGGAGCCTGGCAGGAATTGTGCTAACAGGTGTAGTTGCATGGCTGAGGCCGTGTGCCAAAGGGTTATGGTGAGCCTGCAGAGAGGATAAGAGCGAGTCCTCCCTTGCTTGTTTATATACCACATCACTGTGGTGTTGTCTGTTTTGATCAGTACAGGACCCGGGGAGAGTAGAGATCTGAAAGCTGCCAGGGTGTGCTGAACAGCTAGCATCTCTTTTTGGTTGATGTGCAGATGTACTCGATTTGGGCTCGAATGGCTCTGAATGCACCTGCTGTCCAGGTATGCACCCCAGGCATAGTCTGATGCATCTGTGGTGAGGGTCTGGGCGGTGTGAGGTTGTGAGAAGAGAAGTCCCTTGTTGTGGTTGCATGCTGCTGCCCACCAAAGAAAATCTTTTCTTTGACAAGGTATCATTGGTATGAGAGTTTTCAGGTCTTGAGAGTGTTGACACCAAAGGATTTTTAGGTACCAATGTAGTTTCCTCATATGCAGTCTGGCATATGGAATGAGTAGAATGCAGGAGACAATGAACTCTAGAGCTTGCAGGATTTTCCTTGTGGATAACTGGGTTCTGATGAGAGAAGTAGCCTGTCAGGCAGGCTTGTTTTTCTAGAGTAAGGAATGCCATCTGGGATGCTGTGTCCAGGCTTGCTCCCAGGAATATAAGTTTTTGTGAGGGGACTAGTTTTGATTTCTTTTCGTTGATAGTATACCCCAGGGAGGTCAGAAGGACCTTTACAAAAGTCAGGTGCTGTAGCAGCTTTTCCTGACTGTGCATGAATCAAGCAGTCATCGAAGTATGGGTACATCTGAATATTTCTGTCTTCAAAAAGCAATGGCGGGAGCCAGACATCTTGTGAAACTGTGGGAGCAGTGGATAAGCCAAAGGGAAGCACAGAGAAATGAAAGTGAACAGATCCTGCCCTGAAACGTAGGTATTTCTTGCATGATTCCATGATTGGGATGTGTAGGTAGGCCTCTTTTAGGTCTAGGGTGGCTAACCAAGCATCCTTGGAAAGCATTGGTAAAAGGTGCTGGAGGTTGAGCATTTTGAATTTTGGTATCAACCAGAAAGATGTTTAGAATGGATAGATCAAGGGTGGGGTGCCATGTGCCCTCTTTTCTGGGTACCAGGAAGAGTCTGGAGTAGAAACCTTGGCCTGTCTGTTCTGCAGGAACATGCTGTATTGCCCTCATGGACAGCAAGGAAAGGACTTGCTTTTTGGCCTCTGCCCACCGGTTTAGAGGAAGATCTGGGAACCCTTTTGGGGTTGGCGGAGTGTGGAAATAAAATCTGTATCCCTAGGACACTATGTTGGGGACCCATCGGTCATTGGTAATGGTGGCCCAGTTGCTTGCATGGAAGGATAGTTTTCCTCCTAGGGCCACAAGCAGGTGGGCAGAGGTAGGGGGTGGAAGTATAAAGTCATTGTGAGTTCTTACCATAAGGGGGTGGCTTTGCACTCCCTGTTTTTGAAGAAGAGGAACTCCATTGCTTAGGATCTCTGCATTCCCTGGGGCTGTTGTCTAAGGGGTCTGTTTCCCCTGGGTCTGGGCTGAGCTGGCCTGGAGGGGGCAGGAATGGACCAGTGCTTGGAGGGGTAATACCTACTAAACCTTGGTGGCTGGACCTGCAACAAGTCTTTAACTCTCTGCATAGATTTAGCTTTTTCTTCCATCTTTAAGATCTCTTCTGCCTTGGTGCCAAACAAGTTGTCTTTGTTCAAGGGTGTGTCCAATAATTTGGATTTGACATGGTCTGGCAAGGTCTGTTCCTTTAGCCAAGCATGCCTTCTAAGGACAGAATCAATGACTGCTGCCTGCAAGATGCTTCTAGGGCGTCAAAACCACACTGTAAGGTGTGCTTAGTTACTTGACTTGCAGAATGCATTAACTCTTGTTATTCTTTACTTTCTGCACCAGCAGGAAAAGATAGTTTTTGTTTGAGGAGTTCCATGGTACGTTGCTGATATTTCAGCATGTGGAATTGACAATTTAATGCTCTAATAGCAAGAGTAGCAGAGGTGTATACTTTACCCCATCGGTCTAATGCTTGGGAATCCCTATCTGAGGGGGTGGGACTCTTAGCTGAAGTTGCTTTGATTCCTTTAGGTCCCTGGGAAATGACCTTGGGGTCAGCAGTAGGATTTTTGAAAAGAAATTTGTGAGAGTCAGGGACTCTAATACCTGTCAGGTTTCCTGGGAGCAGGAGGAAGGGGTGTCAGGAGTCCGACTGGATTCCATAAAATTATCCACAACATCCAGGACAGGAGGAATGGCCAAAGGTCTGTGCTGTGGTAGATCTAAGAATTCCCAGAGTCTCTTTTTTGACTGAGGGTAGTCCTGACATTCCCATTGGAAATACTCCCTTAAAGTATGTAGGGTTTCCCCAAATGAAAAATCCTCGGGTGGAGAGGCAGAAGGAATGGATTCCTCTGCATCAGAATCCTCATAAGCACACAGGGGTTGCATATCTTCATATGCAGATGCATCAGTCATTGGACTCCTGTTCAGATAAAACTACTGGGGACAAGTCTCTTTCTTTTGGAAGGGGTAGCCTGGCTTCCCCTAACAAGCATAATAAGGTCTTCTGCCATTTTAAGCATTTGAGGCTGAAGCAAGGAAGCAGGTGCTTGATCTTGGGTCATCGTTTTTTTTGGGTGTGGTTTGTACCCTGGGCCTTAGAAAACTCGGTAGTTTTAGAAAGAACTGAAGATGTGAAAGAAGTTGGTCTGTGTCGAGTATGGGTAGTGCGAAGTACTTCCTCAGAAGATGGTGCCTGCTCAGCGGCTCCGGGCCCATCCAAGGTAGAGACATCCACAGGATCCTTACTCAAGAGTCTCGTGGCATACCGGACTCCGAAAGTTTCCCGGTAGTAGCCTGTGATTCCAGAGAAGTGGGCATCAGGGGCTGCGAAAGCACCTTACTGAGGATTGGAGAACTGACGACTAGTTTAACGGAAACGTCTGCAGTTTTGGACCTGTGCAGTCCTGTCTCTCTCTTTATCCTTACGTTTTTTCTGAAGATCGGTAGTTGGATGGCTTACCAAAACCATATCGGAATTAGAGAACTGAGCAAAAATATCTAGCGACAATAAGGGCCCGATGATGTATAGTTCTGGCATTGAACAAAGCACAAAAGTGACAGTGGGGGACATCATGGTCTGGGCCTAAACAGGTAATGCAGTAAGAATGTAAGTGTCGGTGTGGTACTTGCTTTCCACAGGCGAGACCATTGTTAACTTCTTCTAACATCAGAGCAAGAAAAAAAGGATCCCTAACAGGGTACTTAGCTTTAGAAGACTTCAACTTCAATTCGGAAACGAAAACTCAGGTAGCGGCCGACCGGCACTCGTGCAAACTGTTTCTGCTTTGGGTTCCTCGGTAAGAAAGACTGATGTAATGGCATTGGCTGCCTGATTTTATACCACTGATAACCTGATGTCAGTCCTGGAGCAACAGCAACAGACACAGAAATACTAAGCCTCAGGTATCCGGGCCGACTGAAGGCTACCCCTAGCAGGATAACTCAAATGTGATGACTGAAACAGTGAAACAAAGAACATTTGCCAAATCCACACAATTAAGACTGTCATCTCTAATGAACTTTTTTTTTTTTGTTATACGAAGGCAGTCTGAGGAAAGCATGTTAGCCAATGACAATCACTCTTGCATGCTGTCAATTTTCCACTATATAAATGTAGCTCGCAACTGCAACTTGCAAAACATTCCTGATTTTGTCTTGTCCCTTGTAAAATTTTCCATTTTCTGGTAAATCACTTCTTATTCTTTAGAAAATGTAAGCGGATGCAAACCCTGTTCAATTAACTTTACTATTTAAACATTGACCCTGACTATCGAGGATCACGAGCTTCACTTTTTCTGCTCTCCAATGCCAGGCAGAACAAAACAGCTTGCCTTCCATGACTTACAGTATTATTACATAAAATCACTTGTTTAAAATGTTAATTCCCAAGAATATAAAGGGGCATTAAAATATTAATTCTCAAGAATATACAGGGGTATTTTGGTGCCAGTATTTCTAATATTTTCCTATTATAACCCGTAATCTAGATCTGTACTTTTCAGGAACTGGCTATGACTTACTGAATGCATGTGTCAAAACTCCTTCAAACGCCTTTGCTAATTCCATGATGAACAAGTTCTGGACTGGATAATGTCCCACATGAACAAAATTCAGCTATTACCCAAGAGTTGGAGGATCCTGCTGGGGAGAGAAGTGAGCAGCCAATTCTAGCTAACCCACTGTGGAGAAAGATGCTGGTACACAACTATCACAGGTAGCTACTAGGCTAATGGACCCAGGGCCCCTTACAAGCTTAACTAAGTTCAACACATGCTCCCAAGAGTGTTTGGTTCAAGCAGACACAAAGTAGCACCTATTGTCCCCGTCCAAAAGGGACACAGATGGAACCCATGGGGTGAATTTCTGGTTACTCATCCAAATTACACTTAAATAGGGCCAACGAGAGGCTTTGTTTAACATGAACAGGAAGATTGTTCCAAAGGTGGGGCAACCTCTGAGACAAATCTGTATCTCCAGCATGTTCTGTTGATGTCATATACCAGGTTAAGGTCCTTTGAACGAGTGACCCATGTGTCATTTGACTTGTGAATGTTCAGGATTTCTACAGAAGCTGGGTCAGAGACTGCTCTACATACAAAGCACAGGTTGCTTCTGAGCAGTCTGCATGACACAATGTAAAATGACAATGATTTCACTCTGTCCACATAAGACAGATTTTGAAGACCGTGGATTTCCTTTTAAGGAACCTTTGTGGTCTCCCCAATTGCTGCAGATGTTTGGAAAGGAACATACCAAAGACAGCATGGTACTCTATTACTAGCCTGATGAGGGAAGAGTGGGGTGGGGTGGGGCTGGGGGGGTTACAACGTCTTTTTTTCTGAAAGCAATTCCCTTACTTATGAGATGAGCAATATAACACCGTGGAGACATGGTAATCAAAATTAAGGTTGCTGTTGATCTGTGTGCCCAGCTTTCTCACCACTGACTGTGTACTTGGGGCACTGCTATTGATGTGACGGTATGCAGGAACATCACCCCTTGCTGAAGGGAAGGATAAACTTAATGCAAAAAACTTTTTTAAGACAATAACTTTGGCAACAGTCATTAATCTGCGTAAGACCTTCTTACAGGATGTTGACATTGCAAGGGGGTTTCAATGACAGCTCCCAATTTGCAGTTATCGGTAAACTTCGTCACAGTTTTTAGTTTTGGCCTATACTGTGGAGAAGCAGATTCTGAAAAGTAGAGGGCCCAGAACCGATCCCTCTGGAACACCAGTGGTTACAGGTCTACTGGAGGAGGTGGAGTCCCTATTTTGACCGTATGAGTTCTATCAGTGAACCAGTTTGCAAACCACCTGACAGTATATGGGTGGATACCCAGCTGGGTGAGTTTATCAATGATGCCTGATTGGGGGATTGTCTCAAAGGTCTTGGTTACGTCTACATAGGCTATACGTAATGATATGCCCTTGTCTGGGGCTTTGGTGACTATCTCGAAGAAGTCCACCAAGTTTAACAGGCACGTTTTCCCCTTGACAAAGCCAAACTGGGGTGGGATAGAGCATTTGGAGATTTCCTATATCTTTGTTAAGGTCCATGATGACTTATTCCATGGCCACGCAGATAAGGCTGGTCAGGCTAATGGGTCTATAGTTCCCAAGGTCCATGAATGCATCCCCTTTGTGCAAAGGGATGGCAGTAACCATTTACCATTCCATTGTGATGAACCCAGCAGTTAGGCTGTGACTGAAAAGGGTGCCCGATGACTATGCCAATTTCTGCTTTAACCCATGTAGAACACAGTCCAGAATGTTGTCTGGTCCCATAGAAGCTGCTTTTTTGGTCTTGGAAAGGGTGTTGAAGACCTGCTCCTCGGAGATATTAAGTGCGGGACAATATGTGGCGGGGACAGGGGAGTGAAATTTTCACTGAACCTGTAAGCCAGCAGGTTTGCTATATCCACATGTTCTACATATGTAGTACCATTAACTAAGAATTCAGTGCAAATCTGGGCCTTACCTTTGAGGTTACGGATGTAACTAAACAAAACCTTGTGGATATCCTTAGTTAGGGAAGCTAATTCGGATCTGTAGTTAGCTTTGTAGGATTTCACTAGGAATCTTATTTGCTTGTTTAAGCTGAGGAGGGGGGTGTTACCAGTTTTGAGACCATTCCTTCCTACTCTTAGAAATTTCTTTCTCCAATTATATAACCTATTAATGGCAGTTGTCCACTAGGCAGGTTTGTTTTTCCTTAAAGATCTTGCTTTGGCTCTATCAGGTATGGCAGAGTCAATACAATTCTACAGGTTCTTGTATAAAGCACTGGTGTAAACTTCAGCATAAGTGTCTGTGCCATCTGTGGGGGTAGGGGCTATGAAGTTATTTATGCAGTCACATAAAAAGTTGTAATTGGGCTTGGAGAAGTTTTTAGTGTAGTTGGTGCTGGGGGGGGGGGGGGCTTGTGTTACAGTTACTTCTAGCAAGACTGACTTGTGGTCAGATCTCATTAGGGATGGCCACAGACTGTGGGTGCGCAGCAGTACTCAATGTTGGTGAGCACCAGATTCAGGATGTTTGAGACCCTTGTGGGGGTGTTAACCAGCTGGTCCTGCACATTTGAGTTAACCAAGTCTAAGAACCTTTGGGCAAGTGAGTTGGAACACGTATAATTTACCCATTCGAAAAATGGGTAAAGTCACCCAAAACCAGGGTGTTTGGTTGTATCTTGACTGACTCAAGCAGATCCAAGTAGACTAAATGGATGGATGTCCTGATTCATGGAGGGGGGTCCTACAGCTGGCAATGACCTGATGAGGGGTCTTACCTACAGTGAACTGCACCTGAAGTAATTCAAGGGAATCGCACTGTTTAACCAATCTAGAGATGTATTTATCTTTAATGAATACTGATACACCACCTCCTTCAGTTCTCATGCCTTCAGTTTATGGTCTGAAAGTGTGAAAGGAAATGTAACCGGGTATTGCTGGGGTGCCCTCCGCAGCCTTAAAAAGAGATCTCAGTGACTGCAAAAATGTCAGCATCTTCCAAGGTGAAGACTGCTTAAAGTGAGTGCAGTTTCTGGTTTAGATTCCTAGCATTTAGCAGCATAACTTGAGGTTGTTTTTACAGGGTATGTTTTACATCAGGAATTATGGTCTTGTGACATTACTTAAAAAATGCACTATGGGGGTGGCAAGAGCCTTAATCAGTAACCGAAATCCCAGGGGTGACAAATGAAGACTACCTCTGGCAAAGCATCAAGGTCTGTCGACCATGTCATCCCAGGCTGACAGATACTGGATCAACTCTGAATGACACCAGAAACTAAGCCAACATTTTTTGTTTGTATTGAGGCATCATCCTACACAAAGATAAAATCCTGCTTAGGGCTAAGGACCCACCTGCCAGACGCACACAATCAGAGCGCGCTCAGTCATCTCTCTTCATACAGTCCAGTGAAGTACATCTCACGTCATTCACACCAACATGGACAACGACAGAGTCATAACAGTGCCTACTGTTGACAGACTTGAGTGCATGTGTGATGTGGTGGATCCTGACACCTGACAGACAGCGGACTCTGACTTTTTCCTTATCCAGCCTGGTGAGAGGGACATCTGTGTGTCTCACAACTGAGTTGCCTATGACTAAGATGTTTGTTTTTGTGTTATGCATTAGACACTGGTGTGCGACACATTATGTGTAGTATATTCTACAGAGGCTGTATTATGTGAATCGTGTT
Organism: Protopterus annectens; assembly: GCF_019279795.1. NCBI lineage: Eukaryota > Metazoa > Chordata > Ceratodontiformes > Protopteridae > Protopterus > Protopterus annectens. The sequence continues at coordinate 1,005,098,718 of NC_056743.1, read as the reverse complement.
TGCGTTTGGGAGGTCTCTGATGTTTAGGTAAGCTTCTGGTAAGGACCTCCGCATATGTAGGTTTATGTGTTGTTGGTCTGGGTAGGAGCAAGAGGTGAGGTGTATATGCTGACAACTTGCTTAGTATCAGATGAACTGAGTAGTGAATGAGCAAACCTGGATTCTAGGTTTTTGATATAGAAGCATCTTTCACATAATAAATTTGTGAGGACTAGAAGAAGTGGGTTGTCAGTGTACATCAGGCAATTGCTACACTGCCTCAGGATGCCCATGTCGAGCAGGCTGGCTGGAGAAACTGTGGGAAACTGTTCATCCATAATGCTAGGTAAGCTGATGTGGTCAGAAAACAGGGCGAGGACAGAAAATATCAGGTAAAGTAGAGGACAGGAGAAGTGGACAAATAATATGAAGGGTTAGTGTGTAGGATCTATGTTGGTACCTCAGAAGCTTCCTGAATGTATCACCTGCCAGTGATGGACAATATTGTGAACTCACTGATGGAGCACCAGCAGAGTACTAAGGGAAAATTTGCAGGCAGAAATGTTTGCATCTATAACCGCCAACGGTGCCCACCACTGCTCTGCATTGCGTGATGCGCAAACAAGCCCAAACCTGCAGAAATGCGGTGCTTATGTAGCAAAGAAGAGCAAACTGATTTAAACAAATTAATCAATAAGGAAACTCAAAACTGAGCCCTGTTCCAGCAACCTCCAATCAAATGAGTTCTAATTGCACATTCCTGCCCTAGGGTGTGTGGGGAACCCTCTCCAACAAAAATGGCCTGGTTTAGTGCTCAAATTATACAAACAGAAGTAGTGAATCTAGTGTATGCTACAGCAAACAAAGTGCAACAATTTCAAGGGGAAAAAGTTCAAATAAGCATGGACATGGTAAAAGAGCAGTTCAAAAATGAAATACACAATGAAAAATTCTACTTAAGTTTTGCAGATGCCTTGGACTGATCAGATCAGCTACTGCTCTGCTGTATTTGTCGCCAACTCTTGTCATCTGGGAGAAAACTGCTCTTGAGATAAATTTCATGGCACCCATGACTCAAACACAAGATGGCTATGATCAGAGACCTGATTATAATCCTGTTTTTTCCCCCTTCCTTATTAACTTTATAACCTAAAATTACCACATACATCAAACACCTGAAACAACTCCTCAACGTCTTTCTTAAGGCTCAGAGATGCATGTCTCAAAATTGCATTTACAAATAATGAAATTTTAAATTCCTTATTCTTTACAGCCCCTCAATTTCAATCCTATTTCCACGGAGGTGAATGTTTTAAATATAAAGGAAACAAAGCATCTGGCAGTGGGAGCCATAGAGAAAACCTTTAATAAAGCAATAAATATTATAGTAAAACCAAGTTCCAACAACCACCAAATAACACCATTCAGACAGTACAGTTTTGTACCTACCATAAATGTAGATGTCCGATAGATATGCAACTGCAGTCATAACATATGGGTTGTCCTGCCTCAGGCAGCCCTCGGTCAGCCGAATTCCAAAGTCTGGGTCCGGCGTCGGCTGGTGTCGCCTCCTTTCCGACGTCACAACGGCTGGAGTATAAAGGCATCGGCTGACGCCATTTTCTTCAGTGTTTCTTGCCCCAGATGTCAGGTGCCCACTTAGGAAGGCTAAATTTTGTAATGGATAAAAAATAATCCCAAGCATGCACAACAGTAATAAAAAGATACACCATAGGAGATACCCCCACCTTAAGGGAAGAGGGGTAGTGACCCAAAAGGAAGGATACAGAGGGGTAGGAGGGTGGGAAAATCCGACTGCAGTTGCATATCTATCGGACATCTACATTTATGGTAGGTACAAAACTGTACTATGTCCTTCAAGAATGCAACTGCAGTCATAACATATGGGTTGAGTACCATAGCCAAGCTGGGAGTGGTAGGATCTAAGAAAGGGATGGTGTAGCTAAAAATGCCCTGCAGGACTGCCGAAGCAAAGCCTGCTCGGGATCTGGAGTATAAAGGCAGGTTGTAGTGCTTGGTAAATGTATGCACGGAGCTCCATGTAGCAGCCTCTAGAATGTCCTTTGTAGCCACTCCTCTTAGAAAGGCTGTGGATGTGGCTATAGCTCTGGTGGAGTGTGGCCTAATATTGGCTGGCACACCTTTTCCATGAAAGGAATAACAGAATCTGATGCAGTGTCCAATCCATTTTGAAATTGTTTGTTTGGAGATTGCCTTTCCTTGTACTCCAGCAGCATAAGCTACAAACAGCTGGTCAGACTTTCTGGTGGCCTTAGTTCTGTCCAAGTAGTAGCGTAGTTGTCTGTGTATGTCCAAAGTATGCAGTAGTTTTTCCCCCCTATTTTGAGGATTGGGGAAGAATGTAGGCAGATAAACAGCTTGATTTAGATACACCCTGGAAACAACTTTTGGCATGAATGTAGGATTTGTTCTTAGAGAGACTCTGTCTTGATGAAAAATGAGGAAGGGGGGCACTGCCATGAGTGCCTGTATCTCCGAAACTCTTCTTGCAGAAGTGACTGCCAATAAGAAGGCTGTCTTCCATGAAAGAAACTGCATTTCTGAGGATGCTGCTGGCTCAAAGGGAGGAAGAGTTAGTTTTTCCAACACGTAGTTGAGGTCCCATGCAGGTACTGGCTGTTTTCTGGGAGGTTTGATATTCTTTATTCCTCTTAAAAACTGTCTTAGCAGAGGATGCGAAAACACTGGAGGGTCACAGTTGTATTTTGCTGAGATTGCTGAGGCATGAATCTTTATTGAGGAGTATGATAGCCCAGTATGAAACAGTTCTGCCAAGTATTCCTGTATCTGAGGAATACTCAGTAGTTCTGTGTCCTGACCCTTTTTGGCATTCCAGATGCAGAATCTTTTCCACTTGGCTGAATAGGTTTTTCTGGTGGAAGGTCTGCGTGCTTCCAGCAAGATCTCTTGAACAGATTTGGAAAGAGAGTTAGGTGTTGAAGTCATGGAAGTCTCCAGGCTGTCAGATGCAAAGTTTTCAGGTCTTGATGTACAGTCCTGTAATTGTGTTGCGTTAGGAGCAGGGGCCATAGGGTCAGAGGCCATGGTTTGGTCCGAGTTATGGTCAATAGCAGTGGGTACCAATGTTGCCTTGGCCAGTCTGGCGCTATCAAGATGCCTGTTGGTTGTTCTGCCTTTATTTTTAGTATCACCTTGGTCAGCAGAGGCAGAGGGGGGAATGCATAAATTTTTAGAGAATTCCAGCTGAAGGAGAGAGCATCCGTTTTCCAAGCTAGAGGGTGATGAGTCCTTCTGCAGAACTTTTCCAGGTGATGATTTAGGTGGGAAGCAAAAAGATCTATGTCTGGTATTCCCCATGTCCTTGTCAGTTGAGAGAAAATGTGAGGGTGCAACATCCATTCGTGTGGATCCATGAAGTTTCTGCTCAGATTGTCCGCCAGTACATTGTCCTTGCCTGGTACAAACTGGGATTGTAAGTGTATCTTCAGGCTCAGGGATTTCTCCCAGAGAAGCATTGTTAGTCTGCAGAGGGGATAAGAATGAGTGCCTCCCTGCTTGTTTATGTACTACATGACAGTGGTGTTGTCTGTCCTTATTAGCAAATGTCCTTCTTGTAGTGATTTTTCGAAAGTCTCAATGGCATGTATCACTGCCAACATCTCCTTTTGGTTTATGTGCAGATGTCTTTCCTTTGGTGTCCATAGACCTTGAATGCATCTGCCCTCCATGTGCGCCCCCCATCCATGGTCTGAGGAGTCTGTTGTGATCATTTGGCCTGCTTGAGGTCTGTTGAAAGACATGCCTTTGTTTAGTTGACTGGCTTGAGCCCACCATAGAAATTCCTTCTGCAGGCATGGAATAAGTGGGATTATGTCCTCTAGGCTGTTGCTGTGTTGAGACCATAAGTTTTTAAAATACCATTGCAGCTTTCTCATATGAAGTCTTGCCAAAGGTATCAGAAGAATACAAGGTGCCATGAAACCCAGGGCCTGCAGGATCTTCCTTGCAGTCAGCTGGGAAAGCCTTGCTAGGCCTTTGAAATACTCTGGTAAATGTTGCTGTTTTTCCTCTGTGAGGTAGGCCATTTGTGTTTCCGTGTCCAGTTTGGCTCCTAGGAATGTAATCTGTTGGGATGGTAGTAATTTTGACTTTTGCATGTTGACTGTGTAATCCCAAGGCCTGCAGTAGATGCATGACATAGCCCAAATTCCCTTTTAAGGTTTGTTTGTTGTCTGCTTGTATGAGGCAGTCGTCCAAGTAGGAGTATATTTAAATCCCCTGCTGTCTGCAGTGTGCCACTACTGATGCCAGGCATTTCGTGAACACTCTGGGTGCAGTAGACAAGCCAAACGGCAATGCTGAGAATTGATAATGCTCTGTTCCTGCAAGAAATCTGAGGTATCTTCTGCAGCTTTGTCTGATTGGGACATGCAGGTATGCCTCCTTGAGGTCCAGAGTGACCAGCCAAGACCCCTTGCCCAGCATGGGAAGAAGCTGCTGCAACGTCAGCATTTTGAACTTTGGCACAATGAGGAAAGTGTTTAGATTTGACAAGTCCAGTATGGGCCTCCATTTGTTTTCTTTTCTTGGAACAAGGAACAGTCTTGAATAAAATCCCTGGCCTTGCTCCTGAGGAGGAACTCTTTCTATTGCTTTTATACTTAATAGCTTGGAAATTTGAGAGAGTGCCTCTGCCCTTTGATGATGTGGCAGGTTTGGCATGCGTTGTCTTATTGGTAATGTGTGGAAGTGGAATCTGTAGCCTTTGTTTATCAAATCCAGAATCCAATTGTCTTTGGTTAAGATATGCCAGTTTTGTGAGAATAAAGCAAATTTTCCGCCCAAAGGTGCTTCTCTTTGAGCTTTTGTAGGTACGAAAGTGAAGTAATTGTGATTGTCCCTGTGGTGCAGCTGAACTGTCTGCTCCACTTCTTTGATTTGGAGGTTGCCATTGGTGGCCCCTGTAAGATCCTCGGTGTTGCCCTCTACCCCTGGCTCGTCTGCTTTTTCCCCTTTGAAACTTGTCAGAGCCGGGGAAGGACCAATTCTTTGAGGGCCAGTTTCTGCTGAATCTGGGTGGCTGAACCTGAAGGAAATCCTTTACTGTCTGTACTGACTTAGCTTTTTCCTCTATGGATTTCAATACATCTTGTGCAGTAGCACCAAAAAGCTTTTGTTTCTCCAAAGGTGCATCCAGTAGCTTTACTTTAACATGGTCAGGCAAAGATTGATCCTTCAACCAAGCATGTCTACGTATTACAGCCCCATTCATAGCTGCCCTACATGAAGCTTCCAGTGCATCATAACCACACTGCAGAAAATGGTTATTAACCTGCTGAGTGCTATGTATATGATCCTGCAATGCCTTTTTATCAATAGGCTCAGAAGAGGCTACCTTTTTCTGTAAATCGTCCAGGAGAAAATCTTGGTACTGAAACATGTGAAAAAGGCAGTTAAGAGACCTCATGGCTAGGGTAGTAGAGGTGTACACTTTTTTACCCCATCTCTCCAGGGACCTTGCTTCTGTCAGCTGGCAGTGGGTTTTTGGCAGAGGAGGAAGCAACTCCCTTGGGGCCCTGTGAAATAGTTTCTAGATCCACAGAGTGGGCCTTAAAAAGGTGCTTGTGAGTGTCAGGGACCCTATAATATCTGTCTGGCTTGACAGGAGCAGGAGGAAGAGAGTCAGGGTTGGCACTGGAGTCAGAGAAAACATGATCCAAAACATCCATAACTGGAGGGATAGCCAGAGGTCTGTGCTGGGGGAGCTTGAGGAAAGTACGAAGCCTTTTCCTGGAGTCAGAGAATTCCTGACCCTGCCATTGAAAATGTTCCCTCATGGAATGCAGAACTTCCCCAAATGAGAAATCCTCTGGAGGGGAGGCAGAGGGAATAGATTCCTCAGCATCAGAGTCCTCGTAGGCCTGGAAGGTTTCTTCTTGAGTATCAGAGTGCTCAGAATCCCCAGAGGCTTCATCCGAGGAGAGGTCATCCACCTGCTCAGTTCTAGGCCTTTTCTCTGCAGGTGGCTGAGAACCCCTGTCCGGATGAGGCTGAGACCCCCTGATAAGGGAAATAAGATCTGCAGCCAGAGACATGATCTGCTTATCAGAGGAAGGGGCCTGGGCAGGCTTAGGATGGGCCTTGGCCTGACTGGCGGCCTTAGCACGTGCAAAGGCCTTGATGGACATGGAAACAGGAGGCCTAGCAGCCCCACGTGCAGGCGTTACCTTGTCCACAGGAATGGTGTCTGGTAGATCCAGAACTTCGGTTTCCGGAGGAAAATCAACAACCGGCACCGGAGAGGTCTCCGGGACCGAAGGTCGTGTTAGCGCTGTGTCGTCGGCCTGGAGCGGTAGATTTACCACTTCCAAAGGAGCCGGAGCGCTAGAAGAGGGTTTAGGAGAAACATCGGTAGTGGACGCGGACCGAGGATGTCGGTCCCGGTCCTTGCGTTTTTTAGCAGATGGGGTTGCCGGTTGTTCCGACGGCCTGATATACGCAAAAGATTCACCGAGGAAGTCCTCTGCGAATTCTGCCCGGCGCCTGAGAGTGCGCTTATTAAAGCAGGCACAGGCAGCACAGGCCGAGATGTCGTGGTCTGGGCCCAGGCAGAGAGAATGGAAGTCCTTATGAGGTATTTGTTTACCACAAGACAAACAATTATTAACTTTTTCAATTTGTTCTGACATTGGCTGAGGCAAGAATAAATGTTCCCCAAACGGGGTACTTAGCTTTTAGATGACTTCGGTACTGAAAACACAGGAGCTGACCAAACGGCACTTGCGAACTGCTTCTGCTTCGGGCACCGCGCGGCAAGAAAGACTGAAGAAAATGGTGTCGGCCGATGCCTTTATACTCCAGCCATTGTGACGTCGGAGAGGAGGTGACACCAGCCGACGCCGGACCCAGACTTTGGAATTCGGCCGACCGAGGGCTGCCTGAGGCAGGACAACCCATATGTTATGACTGCAGTTGCATTCTTGAAGGACATCTGACAAAAGCCTATGCATCCAAACACACTATCACTAATGATTTCTACTGATTGCTGGGTATGTTTTACAAACGTACTACTAGTCTTAAGCTTTGTCTTTCTCCTACAAAATCACACTAATTACCCAAACTGTGGTATACTCCTTGCCACCTTTTGGACATAATTAACATAACCAACTTATCTCCTTCATTTCTAATGCTGCAATGAAAAGTGAAACAATTTTCAGAATTAAACCCTCTTTACACACCACACAATTCCACAGGTATACCATTCACTACTTGGGTTTTACGTCTAGCCTGATCCTTAAAATTTGCAGTCAGTTCTTCTTGTATAATCCGAGCCACAGCAGAAACATGTAATGAGCTATATGCGGCAATTTCAAGTCTTTTAAAAACATCTGAATCTCATATTCATTATATCCGAGATTTTATACCAGATACAGCTGCTTACAGTATTGCTGAAACAGTTCAGCTACTATTGCTGGGTCCCTCTTAAAATGAGTTCTTATCTTTATTTTCAGTTCAGCTACATTTTTTTCCTGTCTAAACTTTATCTGTTAGGCAAACAAGTACTATGTTATCCAACAGCCTCTAGATTTCAATACTTACCTTCTGAAACTCCCCTTGAACTGTTGCCTTCCTCTTAATATAATTTACTCTGCAGCTCTACCAACGGATCCTTTTTATTTTTCAAATCTAATCTACCTTTACTTAAAAGGTAATTAGTATGAGGTCGTAATTCAGTCTTCAACTTTAATGGCCAAGTGGATTCAGTTGCAAGCTAAAGTCTTGCCTGTCCTTTCCCACAACAATCAAATTATCTTTAGCACATGTTTATGCCAAGTAATACTGGCTTCTTGCTCTATATGAAAGGTGGGGAGCTGCTGGTATTGCACCAAACATGAGAATTGATGTATACAAACATCATTCCAAAGCTGTATAATCTGAAGCCACTGCTGAATGCAATATTGTCTCCCTATTGAAATGTCATCATGCTAAATGCTAAGTGCCAAAAATCTGGGGGAAATTTTTTTTTAAAAAAAACACACGAGAAGAGTGAATCTTGAAAAATCACTCTTCTCCTTTAAGCTTCTTTTTGCAGGGGGTCAAGCCCCCCACTCTCCAAACATATATACCAATTCCAACACTGCCATTCCTCAGAGGAAAGGGAGCATTCTGAAAAGTGGCATTTCAGACTTAGTACATGTAAGTCAGTTCTTTTATCCACTCAGTCTCTGTATTTCAGGACTTGCTCTAGCAGGTCCCACCATTTCACAGGTTCATAGGTGTTTACTACTTTAATGATCACAAGGGTCTTTCTAAGCCTTGATAGATGTAAGCAGGGGGTTGGGAGATGAAACATTTACAAACAGGGGCCTGGGAAATGAACCATTTACAGACTGCCTTTGTCCATTAGATATATAGGTGCTGAACCAGGGATGAATTTCCAGTTCTGAATCCAATTGTCCAAGTTAAACTTGAATGGAGTTTGGGATGAATTCTGCTTCACGGGGATGGGAAGCCTGTTCCAGAAAAGGGGTTGCGAATGGTTACTTGCAATATCACTTACAAGCTCAATAATTACACAAATCCTACCAATATTTGAACTAGACCTGCATTTACCAGAATAGTATATGGCACAGAATCAAACCTAATGTCAGAAACTGAAGTTAGGCCCATTATTCCAGTAAATATTTCAACAGCCATCACTGCAGTAAATATTCCAACATATCTCCTCATACATTGTACACTAGAAAGCCTAGACCAACCTCTAACCTCAGCAGCACTTGGTAGCATACTCAATCCCCTAAATACACACCATACCTTCCTAAAAATCAATAATCTATCTCATGATTTTAATTTTTTTCTTTTCAATTCCTGGGGTAAATGAATACACAACACAGTAATTCCAACACAACTAATATCTAATAAAATGTCTGGTATTAAAGGACATTTCCTGGAAGTCAACAGCGCTGCACCTGGTTTTTATGCTTGTACAAATGAAGATATGGCTCCCAATACACAATATTCTCTTATCAAAGCACCAAGGTTTAAGTCATTTAGATGTACATCTTCTAATCAAACTACATAAGGTTCATATTTTCCTAAAATAAATGAACACCCCATACTTTCTGGCCGGATTAGTTAAACCATTAACATTCTATGCCATAAAACATGATTATCTTCTTTATCCACTCTACCTTTCCAGCTCCAATTATGAATATCTATCCTATAAAAAAACTTATGTATATCTTCATTTTGAAACAATTTTAGCTTCTTATACAGAGAAAACAAACTCTCAAGGTTTATCTTGCAATATGGATCCAAGTCACAGTTAAGTGTAATAATCAATCCAAAAACTATTTACAGCTGGAAAAAAAAAGCCCACTGAGAACCAATATTTGGCATAAAACGCATACTGACTTTGGTCACCCAACTTTAGAGACAATATGCTTAGTTATCGATTGGCAGCTAAGCAAACACAACTTGACAGATGTCATGCAAGATTCCCCAGTCATTCCTCCTATCCACACTTCATCCTACCTGCTTTGCAGCACTACACATTTTTTCTGCCTTTGAGCCATATGAGTTAAGTCATCACATTTTATCTTAAGTGCTGTTATTCTAAACATTTTTAATTTACTCAAAAAAAAGGTTTTGACTTAATGCTACCTTCCAGGGTGCCCTCTTCCACTTCCACAGCCTGTAATGCCTCCTTTGATTCCTCCAAGTTTTTTTGGATCATCCTGTCCATCAACAAGCCTTAAAAACACTGTAAAACAGCACTGGGTAAAACATAAGAAATCCTACTAGTCCAAGTGAGCATTCGTTAACTGATACTAAAAACTGTGATTGCTGCCAACACATGCTTGGATGCCGGTCACTGCCAAAAAATTGCTTACCTGCAACCTTACATACCTTTCCTGGCAAAGTAAAAACAAAACCTGACCCTTATTCCTGCAAGTCTCAAGACATACCACTGTATGCCTAGGTTGCCACATCATAGCACTATTTGTAGTACCTAATAAAGCTCTCCCAATCTTCACTTGCCCAGTAGGTAAACACATCTAACATGCCAATTTACCAGAGACAAATGGTGCACAATCTTGCCCTTCTTCCTTTTTCTTTGCTACCATGTTTCACTTACTTTTTCTACACTGTATCTCCTTATAGAATACATCCTTTTACTTTAAAACCTCCAGTTCATTTAGCATACAAATGAAACTGTGAAGTTCAGAGTTCCCTTTTGCAATCCTTTAATGCCAGCTGCATAAGAGCTCGCAGCAAATCTCATATCCGCTTCACTTGTGCAGCAAATCGGCTGAGGATTAACTTCTAAATTTCTCTTTTTAAAGTCCTGATTAGCTTAACGCAGGGCATATCAGTCACCTGCTGCTGCAACTCTTCATGCTGACCTACCATCAGCATTAATGCTTTTCATCCCTTGCCATCTTACATATCTGTGAATTTAACAGAGATTCATATGCAAGTACTAGCAAACATTCTAAAGACCATTATAAACCTAGCCAATACACTACATTCAAAAGCTCTCTCGAGCCTCAAACAAAACAATGCAATACAGACCAAGACAGAATAGGAGGTTGATCATCCAACTATTTAGACCCATCTTGAAGATGGCAACGATGCTACTCTGCTTGATTTGTAGTGTAATTATGTTCTAGCAGTGGAAGATACAACATCCATCTTTCTGTGTCTTAATGATAGCCGGAGTTAGGCACTTGCCGAACCCGCAGCTGCAGGGAGCTCCTGATTACCCCCCCCCGAATGAGGGTCCCCATGCAACAGCTGCGGGTTTCTCTGTCTTTGTTGCTTGGCACGGTACCTCTTGGATGTACGTTCGGCTGCCTGATGTAACGTCACCCCGTGATTGCAGACTTTTTCCTTTTTTGTTTTGTTAATTTTGTCTGTAAGCTAAACTCTATCAAGTCTGCTTCAGTGAAGCAAGGGACCTGACTAGCTGCAGCAACCAGGAAGTAAATTGTGGGGTTTTTTTTGGCAATTTTGCTCTGAAGTACCCATTTCAATATGCAGTTACTGCTTACTTCAGTCTGAATTCTTTCACCTTCCATGTTCCTTGTGAGTCATTCACACTGGTTATTTGGACTTTGAGCACATTCTGCTTGCTGTTCCTTAGTGGAGTGCAATAATGGAATAACTTTGATCAGTGATATCATACAGCATTACATTTTTTTAACCGGAGAGTCCTTACTGACTGCAGTGACAAATTTACTCTGTGTATTCAAAATGTAAATGACATACCAGGTATTGCCCTCCCTTTGTAACTTGCCTGCCACGTCTAATTTCTGTGAAATGTAGAAGCTGATTTTTCAGCTTTGTTTAATTTCTCCAAATCTTTTGGGTCTAATACCATGATAGGAGTAGACCCCAATCCTAAGTCAGGGTCTAATTAAAGTTCACAAAATTAGTATTGTTTCAGTCTTTGATGTTGGCCTGAAGTTTTTTTCGCAGTACCCACAATGTGCCCAGAACTCATTCCTCCTGCTATTCATACAAAGTAATATGTATATATAGCATGTCTAAATATTCATACATAGTAATATGTATATATAGCATGTCTAAATATTCATACAAAGTAATATGTATATATAGCATGTCTAAATATTCATACAAAGTAATATGTATATATAGCATGTCTAAATATTCATACAAAGTAATATGTATATATAGCATGTCTAAATATTCATACAAAGTAATACGTATATATAGCATGTCTACATATTCATACAAAGTAATATGTATATATAGCATGTCTACATATTCATACAAAGTAATATGTATATATAGCATGTCTAAATATTCATACAAAGTAATATGTATATATAGCATGTCTAAATATTCATACAAAGTAATATGTATATATAGCATGTCTAAATATTCATACAAAGTAATATGTATATATAGCATGTCTAAATATGACTGTAGATTCTTTCAGGCCCTTTGCTCCTACCACTATTGGAACCATAGCCCTCAAACTTCCATCTCCAAAAACGAGGAACACTAGCCTCATAATGTGGAACAAAAGGGCAAAGTGTGGAACACATACTAATGGCTTGCTAACAGCTTCAATTAGGAAGGTCATATTATGGTTTAAATATGCTAGTTTTACTTATAAAGAAGATCTTTTAATGAATGATTCATTTCTATTTACCACGGATTTCACTTAATTAATTTCCTACCACTGAATGTGTGACAGACCCTTTCAATGTGGAACTTCAAGGAACGTGAACTTTTTAAGACCTCCAAATGAGACATGTTCCTTGTAATGTAATGAGGTACACTCCAGAGTTATGATTGGGACTGTCTGGGTATCTTTCTTCCACACTGCTCTTGTTTCTGCCTGCAATTCTTGATATTGTATGACTCTCTCTCTTTGTATGTGAGACACTGTAGTCGCTAGGTGTAGCAATTTCAATGATCAGTGTTACTTTTGTATTTTTTTTGTCTTCCTGGGCAACATCTGGTTTTCTCGCAGCTGTTTTTTGAATTGTTGCTAATGGGTGTTCACACGTGATGTACTTTTCATCATTGTCTATAATCATAGCTCGCATTAGGCACCTGCTAACCTCTGGCCACGGGGAGCCCCTGATCATCTCCCCACAAATGAGGACCCCATGCAGCAGCCATGGGTTTCTCTGTCTCCTTTGTTCGTTGCTTGGCACGGGACCCTGTGGATGTCCACGTGGCTATGTGATGTAATATCACTGTGCGACTGCAAACTTTTTTCAGTTTTTTTTTTTTTTTTTGCTAAGTTGCCTGTAAGCTGCACTCAATCAGGTCCACTTCAATGAAGCAAGGGACCTGACTAGCAGCAGCAGCCAGGGAAGTAAGTTGTCCTTTTCTTAAGACACAGAAGTGATGAACCAAGGACCTGATTGGTCCTTGCAAATCCCTTCCTGTGTCAACTGCCTCTATAAACACATGCATGTGAAGCAAGCATTACTTCCCTTCTTGGTTTTCAAGACAGTAGTTTGCTTTGCATTTTACTGTCAGTAGAGCAAGGCTCTGGATTATCGGCATGAGGATGGACGGCGGATCAAGCTTTCCAGGAGTGTTTGTAGGATGGGCCAAGGAAAGGGAGATATGTTAAGTAACAAGAATTATTTAGAGGGACTGACAAATGTTAAAATATTGGAAAATAGGGGGAATCCCACAAAACAAACGGAGGAACTGGAGAATGCTAAACATAAAATAAGGAATTACCTCAGTAATAAGCATGAATTTAGAAAGACTGCTGTCATTTTGTGAATAACTGTACAGCACAAACATTTTTTAGCACAACTCAGGCAACAAAAAGTAGAAAGGGCTGTCACCAAGCGTAGGGAGCCTATAACAAGGAAGATAAGATATCCTGTAGAAGTACTAGAAATATTTTGGAAATTTTATGAAAGTCTTCATAAAGCAATATGAAAATCAAGAAATGGTACAAATGGAAATATTTATGGAAGAATTAAATATGCCACGATTAGAAGATGATGAGACTCAATTGCTAACAGTCAGGATAGGGGGAGATGAGATAAAAATGGTGATGTATAACCAATGTACAGAAAAGTCCCCAGGAAAAAATGATATTCTTGTGGAAGCTTGAAAGGTAGGAGGGTAAAAAAATGACAAAGATCTGGAAGGTTTTGTTTAACAGCATTTTAAGAGGAGAAGTACAACATCCTAAAAGAAAGCAGTGGTTGTAATATGTAGAGATGGTAAAGACCCATCGGATCCAGCTTCATACAGGCCCCTTTTAACATTAAACTATGACTATAAAGTGTTTATGTTTGTAATGGCTAAAAAAAGGCAAAAGTGATGCCAAAAATCATACATATGGATCAATGTTGTTTTGTGAAAGGGAGGCAACCATTTGAGAACATTACCAGAACAATGATTCACCAAAGGAAAGCAGAATGTAACAAAATACCACTGTTGTTGGCGTGTCTTGATGCAGAGAAAGCATTTGACAGAGTAAGCTAGGACTTCATAAGCAGGGCAACGGAAGTAGTTCCCTTCCCTTGATAAAACTATAAGGTTGATTAGGAGTATATATGAGGGATCGCATGTGAAAATTAAAGTGGATGGGGTCCTCTCTGATAATTTCTGCTTGAATAGAGGAACCAGGCAGGAGTGTCTTCTTTCCCCTTTGCTGTTTGCATTATATTTAGAAACGTTGGGAAAGAAAATAAGGGACTCAGAAATTCAAGGATATAATTGGTATGGTAGTCAAGAAAACTGGCTCTATCTATAGATGGATTATATTACTTTATATGCATGAATGGGCGTACCTTCGTTGAAGGTTGTGCATCAGGGCCGGCAACTCGGCACATAAAAATCTACTGCCAATCATTAGCGGACCGGAGTTCTGCTGTGGCGACCCCTAGCCGGGAAAAGCCGAAAGACACAAAGTACAGTTTTGTACCTACCATAAATGTAGATGTCCAAACAGGATAGCATCTGCAGTCCTAACAAATGGGTTGTCCTGTCGTCAGGCAGCCCTTCGGTCGGCCGGATTCCAAAGTCTGGGTCTGGCCTCGGCTGGTGTCGCACTTCACCCGACGTCATCTCTGCTGGTCTTCGGGTATAAAGGCATCAGCCGACGCCATTTTCCTCAGTGTTTCTTGCCCCAGATGCCAGTTGCCCTCTTGGAAAACTAAATTTTGGGTAAATGCCAATGTTTCCAAAAAAGGTAGGCAAACACAAAAAATAAGCATGTATGTACATATATACAAACAAATACACCATAAGAGATCCCCCCCCAGCTAGCTATTAGGAGGGTAAATACCCTAGGAATACCACAGAGGGGAAGGAGGGTGGGTAATCCTGACTGCAGATGCTATCCTGTTCGGACATCTACATTTATGGTAGGTACAAAACTGTACTATGTCCTTCAAGGATGCATCTGCAGTCCTAACAAATGGATAGAATACCATAGCCAAACTAGGGGAGGAGGAAGAAGGATTATGGTGTAGTTAGGATCCCTTGCAATACAGCAGTGGCAAACCCTGCTCGGGATCTAGAGTATAGAGGTAAGTTATAATGCTTGGCAAATGTATGCACGGAGGTCCAAGTAGCCGCCTCAATAATGTCCTTGGTAGCCACTCCTCGTAAGAAAGCTGTGGTAGTGGCTGTAGCCCTTGTAGAGTGAGGTCTTATGTTCTGTGGAATTGGCTTTCCATGGTAGGAGTAACAGAATCTTATGCAATTTCCTATCCACTTGGAGATTGTCTGTTTGGAAATTGCTTTTCCTTCCCTTCCTGTTGCATAGGCTACTAAAAGCTGGTCAGTTTTTCTATTGCCCTTGGTTCTGTCCAGGTAGTAGCGCAACTGTCTATGTACATCCAAGGTATGCAGCAGTCTTTCCCCTGTTCTGTGGATTGGGAAAGAAGGTAGGTAGGTGGATTGCCTGGTTTAGAGACACTCTGGATACCACCTTAGGCATAAATGTAGGATTAGTTCTCATGGATACTCTATCTTGATGGAAGATTAGGAAGGGTTGTACTGCCATTAAGGCCTGTAGTTCCGAAACCCTTCTTGCTGAAGTAATTGCCAGTAGGAAAGCAGTTTTCCAGGATAGGTGTTGAAGATCTGCTGTTGCTGCTGGTTCGAATGGAGGAGTGTCAATTTTTCTAGCACAAAGTTCAAGTCCCATGCTGGTAATGGTGGTTTCCTAGGAGGTTTTACATTCTTGATTCCTCTGAGGAACTGCCTGAGTAGAGGATGTGAGAAGACAGGGGATCAAGCTGTATTCTGCAGAAATAGCTGATGCATGTATCTTGATGGAGGAATAGGACAGGCCTGTATGGAGAAGCTCTGCCAAATACTCCAGGATGTTGGCAATATCTATCTTTGACACATCTTTTCCTCTTTCAGTGCTCCAAATGACAAACCTTTTCCATTTCCCTGCATAGTTTCTTCTTGTAGAAGGTCTGCGGGACTCCAGGATAATGTCTTTAACCCTTTGGGATAAATCTGGGTTAGTTGCTGTTATGTAATGTTCCAGGCAGTTAGTTGCAGAGTTTTAGATTTGGATGCATGATGTTGTAGTCGTTCTGAGTTAACATCAAAGGCATCAGGGTAGTGTCCACGTTCTCCCCGAGACATGCTCCTCAGCAATGGATACCAGTGTTGTCTTGGCCAATTTGGAGCTATCAGAATTATCCTTGGGCGCTCCTCTTTGATTTTCAGTAGTACCTTGTGCATCAAAGGAAGAGGTGGAAATGCATATGCTGTCAGGCCTTTCCAACTGAAGGATAGAGAGTCCACCTTCCATGCAAGTGGGTGGTATGTCCTTGTGCAGAATTTCTTGAGCTGGTGATTGAGTGGGGATGCGAATAGGTCTATTTGTGGCATTCCCCATTTCTGTGTGATGGCCTTGAAGATGTCGGTGTAGCATCCATTCGTGAGCATCCGAGGTAGTTCTGCTTAACATGTCTGCTAGGATGTTTTCTTTTCCGGTACAAATATTGCCTGTAACTGAATGTTGTAGCTCAGAGCCATATTCCATAGGTCCAGAGTCATTCGGCATAGGGGTATGAATGAGTGCCTCCCTGTTTGTTGATGTACCACATGACTGTGGTGTTGTCTGTCCTTATCATCAAATGGCCTTCTTTGAGGAATGGTCTGAAATTCTGGATTGCTAGTTTTACTGCCAGCATTTCTTTTTGATTTATGTGCAGGTGCAGTTGATCTGGGGTCCATAATCCTTGTATGCATTTGTCTAGCATGTGGGCCCCCCAACCTAGGTCTGAGGCGTCCGTTGTGATGGTTTGGCTTGCTTGGAAGTTGTGGAAGGGCAAGCCTGGATTTGACTGGCATGCTTGAGCCCACCATAGGAACTCTTGTTTCAGGCATGGGATTAGTGGTATTTCGGTTTCTAAGCTGTGCCTGTGTTGAGACCATAAATTCTTTAGGTACCACTGTAGTTTTCTCATATGTAGTCTGGCATGGGGGACCAGGATTATGCATGATGCCATGAAGCCCAAGGCCTGCAGTACTTTCCTTGCTGTTAGTTTGTTCTGCTTTGTTAATGCCAAGAAGTAAAGAGGGAGTTGTTCTTGTTTTTCTGCAGTTAGGAATGCCATCTGTTTTACTGTGTCCAATTCTGCACCCAAGAATGTTCTTGTTTGGGATGGTATTAGTCTTGACTTTTTAAATTGACTGTGTATCCCAGGGCTTGTAGTAAGCAAATGACTCTTTGTAAGTCTTTTGTCAGCTTGCTTTTGTTGTCCGCTTGTATCAGGCAGTCGTCCAGGTATGGATAAATTTGGATTCCTGTAGCCTGCAATGAGCGATTACTGATGCCAGGCATTATGTGAATACTCTGGGCAGTAGATAAGCCAAAGGGCAATGCTGAGAATTGATAATGCTCTGATCCTGCAAGAAATCTGAGGTATCTTCTGCAATTTGGTCGTATGGGGACGTGCAGGTATGCCTCCTTGAGATCTAGAGTTACCAGCCAACACTCCTTGCCCAGCATGGGAAGAAGTTGCTGTAGGGTCAGCATTTTGAATTTTGGAACAATGATGAATGTGTTTAAGGCGGACAGGTCGAGAATAGGTCTCCAACTTTTCTCTTTTCTTGGTACTAGGAAGAGTCTGGAGTAGAATCCTTTGCCCTGTTCTGTTGGTGGTACTCTTTCCACAGCTCTCATCTTTGTTAATTGAGCTATCTGTTTTAGAGCTTCTGTTTTCTGATTTGGAGGTAGGTTTGGCATTCCTCTTTTTACTGGTAAGGTGTGGAAATGAAACCTGTAGCCTTGGTCTATAGTCTGCAAAATCCACTTGTCTTTTGTGATATAGTGCCAATTTTTGAAAATAAGGCTAACTTTCCGCCTAAGGGTGCTGCTATTTGTTCCCTGGTAGGCGTGTCAGAGCCAAGTCACTGTGATTGTCCTGTTGCAGTGGCAGTGGTTGTGTCTGTGCCTCGCTGGTTATTGCCTTGCCACTGGCGTCCTCTGTAGGCACCTCCTCTGGATTGATTTCTGCCTCTGGAACGCCTATTCCTGCCTCTCTGAGACTTAGAGGAGTCTGGAAAGGACCAATTTTTGGAAGGCCAGTTCCTGCTAAACCTTGGGGGCTGAACCTGTAAGAAATCTTTAACTGTTTGTACAGATTTTGCCTTCTCTTCCATTTTCTTCATTACTTGCTGAGCAGGAGAACCAAATAGACTGGCCTTATCCATAGGAGCATCTAACAGCTTTGCTTTAACATGATCCGGCAAGACCTGTTCTTTCAACCATGCATGCCTTCTTATAACTGTGCCAGTCATGGCTGATCTAAATGAAGCCTCCAGTGCATCATAGCCACATTTTAAAGAATGGTTACTAACCTGCTGAATGTTATTCACCATTTCTAAAACATATTTCTTATCTAAGGAATCATCAGAGGACAGTTTCTTAGTTAACTGATCAAGCATAAACTCTTGGTATTGGATCATATGAAACTGACAGTTCAAAGCTCTAGCTGAGAGAGTAGCAGAGGTGTAAACTTTTTTACCCCATCTCTCTAAGGACCTGGATTCCCTTTCAGAAGGGAGAGGGTTTTTGCTGAGGTCGAAGCTACTGCCTTAGGCCCCTGGGAGATAGTCACAGGATCTGCAAGTGGGGCCTTGTATAGGTGGTGATGAGTGTCCGGTACCCTGTAAAACCTATCGGGTTTGGCAGGGGCTGGAGGTAAGGTATCAGGAGCAGTGCAAACATCATTAAATGCATCATCCACAACAGGCAGAACTGGAGGTATAGCTAAGGGCCTATGTTGCGGTAAGTGTAGAAAGGTCCTAAGCCTTTTCTTGAATCTGAGAAATCTTGTCCCTGCCATTGGAATTGCTCTCTCATGGCATGTAAGGTTTCCCCAAAGGAAAATTCCTCTGGTGGAGAGGCAGAAGGAATAGATTCTTCAGCATCGGAATCTTCATAAGTAGAAAAAGGAGCCTCTGGATGGTCTGTAATGTCTGAATCATCAGAAGAATCATCTGAGGACACTGGCTCTGGGGGCTCTGCTCTAGGTCTCTTTTCTGGAGGCTGAGAGGCCCTGTCTGGGTGAGATTGGGATCCCCTTATTAAAGAGATGAGATCCTCTGCCAGAGTAAGCATTTGAGAACTGGAACTGGGCCTGTGTGAGGGGGGCTTAACAGGCACAGACTTAGCAGTTTTGGCTGCTTTAGCCCTGGCAAAGGCCTTAATAGACATGGCTGCAGGAGGCCTAGCAGCACCACGTGCTGGGGTAGAGACATCCAAAGGGATGGTGTCTGATAATTCTAGAGGGACCACATTAGTAGGCAAAACTTCAGAGGCCGATTCAACTAGGGTAGCAGGAGCCTCGGTAGTAGTCATGGATTCGGCTGAAGATTGACCCGTTTGCTCGGTTTCGGCGAAACAGAGACACTCGCGTTTGCTTAACCGCGGTTTCGCCGAAACCGCGGACTGCGAGTGTCGGTCTTTTCTTTGCGTTTTTTAACAATTTGTGAAGTCGGAGGATCCGTCGGCATAATGTACGCAAAATCTGAGCCGAAAAACTGATCCGCAAACTCCGACCGGCGCCTAAGCGTTTCGGTTGAAGGAAGCACAGGCTAAACAGGCTGCTACGTCATGGTCTGGGCCTAAACAAGGTAAGCAATAAGAGTAGAAATCTTTATGAGGTATTTGTTTCCCACAAGTTAAACAGTTATTTACTTTTTCTGACATCGGCTGAGGCAAGAAAGAGTCCCCAACGGGGTACTTAGCTTTTTAGAAGTCTTCGAAGTAGTATTCGGTAGTAGTAATCTCTGGATCTGACCGACCGGCACTTGCGAAGAGCTTCTGCTTCGGGCGCCACGCGGCAAAAAAGACGGAGGAAAATGGCGTCGGCTGATGCCTTTATACCCGAAGACCAGCAGAGATGACGTCAGGTGAAGTGCGACACCAGCCGAGGCCAGACCCAGACTTTGGAATCCGGCCGACCGAAGGGCTGCCTGACGACAGGACAACCCATTTGTTAGGACTGCAGACATCAACAACATGTGACAAAAACAGAAAAAGAGATTACAGTGTTGTGGAACATTTTAAGACAGTTTTAGATCTTCTAGGGATACAAAATTAATGAAGCTAAAACAAAGGCAATAGTGGTAAATTATCTGCCCACACATGAATTGGTCCAGCAATAGCCATATTTATGAAGACATGATAAAATGAAGTATTTAGGAGTATGGATTAAAAATCACTCCATTGTGGCAGCTAAGGATATGTGGGAGGAGACTAAACAAAAGATAAAACAACTGAGAAACTGGAAGCTTTGTTATATTTGTTTATTTACATTTGTTTACCGGGAAAGTCCAACTGGGCTAACAACCCCTCTTCAGTGGAAGCCTGGTGAGAAAAGCTCCAAAACAAAAGCAAAAACATAATATAGCAATGGACTAATAAGCCAAACAGTAATGGTAATAAATAGTTACTACACTATACAGTTGCACAGTATTTAAACATACACAAAGTAAAATCATATAACAAGTAATCTAATATTAAAATAATCAAATAAAGTTAATGCAAGAAGGAAGAAAATTAAGACAAGCATATAGCTGATACAGTACAATGTATTTATAGTTTAAATATACTCTAAATTTTAAGGAAAAAGATAAACATATAAGAAGAGGAGTGGTCAGGGTAGGAGAAGAAATAGTAAGAGGTATGAGTTAAGGGAAAAAAATGCAAACTGAAAGGTAAGAGACCGTTATCCAGAGGTGATACAGGAACAGAACCATTTACTGTTTAGATGTTCTTTAAGAAGGGGTTTGAATTTTGAAGTAGTAGGAGTATTAAGTTTATATTGAGGAATACAGTTCTATATTTTAGCAATACAGTTTGCAAATATGGAGTCTCCAATAGAGATGTTGGATTTCATGACTTTTAGAAGCAGTTTATTGGAAGAGTGGAGGGTACTGGTGGTATTATAAGACCACAAGATTCCTTAGAGCTAGACAGGTATCGGGATGGTGTAAGATGGTCGTGAGCAATTTTGAGTTGGTTAAGTAGCTCAAGCCAGTGCAGCTTTTGGATAGCAATATAAAAGCAGTTAAAATGTTTCTAGTCCCTTTAGTTTTTATTCACAGGTCAGGCATATTTTTATTAACCAGAGGAGAAGTTGTGGATAGTAATTAAAAAAGAGCTGAAGGATTTTATTTGGGAGGGAAGATGGCAAGGGTCAAGTGGGTTAAGCTGATTCTTCCAATAAAACAAGGCAGACTAGAATTATCTGATTTGAAGGAGTATTTTACAGCAACACCGTTAAGACCCTTATACATAGCCCAAGCAGAAAACTGTAATTCAAAGTGAAAGCAATGATGATGATACAGGGGGAGAAGCTCAAGAAACAAGAAGAGATTGGGATTTTGGATGCAGATGTTTAAGGAGAATGACAATAATCATACAGAATATTATATTCATACAGTAGCAGAAAATATTTTAAGAACCAAGCCAGCACGGGAATGGAGAAAAGATTCATCTGATGGGAATGACTGCAATTAGGGATACAATACACAAGAGGGGGCTTGAAGTTCCCTCTGTGGGACTGGCTACCTTGATGAGGTACAGAGGCTTGTTGTAATGTAAAAACATTGCTGCTAAATGCCAGTCAGACACAGCTCTCATCCTCTTGGCACAAAAAATCTGGGCAAAGCCAAAAATAATAGGGACAAAGCCCCAAAAATAGAGACAAATATTAAATATTGCTCTTATTTTCTTAAAGTTGCTAGAATAAAAGGTCTTCTGTTTCCATATATTTGCTAAAGCATATAAAGTCAAACTTAAATGCATATTATTATGTAGTGAATTCAATCCTCACTGATTTGCCACAAAAATCCAGAAAACTACAAATTTTGAAACCAGACCAAAAATGAGTCAAATCTGGGCATTATGTGACAATGTGGACAGTTGAGAAGTATGCAGCCAGTGTGTGTGTGTGTGTGTGTGTGTGTGTGTGTGTGTGTGTGTGTGTGTGTGTGTGTGTGTGTGTGTGTGTGTGTGTGTGTGTGTGTGTATACCCCTGTACCACAGCAAGGTAGCCACTCAAAGAGGCTTGTCATAATGTAACACTGGTACTAAATGCCAGTCGTTTGTACCCTGGCACATAAATTCTTAATGGTCTGAAAGCAGTAACACTACAGTGATCGTTAAATAGTGCTGGAATAGCTAGACAGGGAAGGAGCTGTGACAGCAATGTGGTCATACTTTACATTCTTCTGGGTAGGACCCCCAACTTGAAACTTGCTGGGGGCCGCCAAAATGCTAGCACTAGCCCTGGTCTAGTTAACTATTCATGAAAGTTTAGTTCGGTTAACTGGGCATTTGAAGAATCATTTCTTCTGTGAAAGAATAGGAGGTCAAGGAGGGCTGGATCTTTCATGACTTGAAAGTACAGACACAGATCACCACAAAGACATCTATAAGAAAAAGAGCTGCTTGTCTGTCTAGGTAACACAGGGTGTCACTCGTCTACTCAGGATAAAATAGAGTCTTTGTGAGTTTTGCTCAAGCATCTTTAACTTTGGTAAACTTATAAACAAACTAGCTATTACACTCATACGTGCTCATTAGCTGGCTGCATTCACAAAATGGCACTGAAACTAGCACGTGCTGGCTATTTATATGCACATGCCGACCTTGGAACACTTCTTAAAGGTACAACATACACACACTATTCTACATCCTCCCTCTGATAAATAACTCGTGCAATGGTGACAACATTAATTGACATGCAATCAGTACACACAATTCTTTGTCATGCGATTATACAGAACTAAATACATGCAATCAATTATACCCAGGTGACTGTGTATTTCACACTAGGTCTGGAGATAGGACTAAATCGTGTGACACAGAAATTAGAATCAGGTCTAGCAACTGGGACTGTCTCTGCTAAATGTTCAACTTTAGGGACATCAGGAACATCATCGGGAATGAAAGTAGAAGTTAAAACACATTCTGCAAAAGGAACATTGTCTGGATTCATAGGTTCACAGGTAGGTACTAGGCTATCTGCCCAAAGGCATTTATAAGCCTAGCCAGAATGTGTTGGCTTTTGCCGCCCCCTTAGATTAGTTCCTTGTGCTTCTGTCCAGCAGAGCCAATGAAGTGATCCCTGGGGTAAACTTTCTGTTTCCCATCCACTCGTCAAGGTTTCTCTTGAAGACTGCTAGCGAGGACCTCTGCCTAATGTAGACTGAAATCTTGTTCCAAAGCATAGGTAGTCTCTGGGACACGAATCTATCCCTCCAGCACATCCTATTTATTGTTGTGGTGAGGTTTAGATCCCTAGAGCGTGTGGCTCGAGGGGATAAGGTTTTCTTTAGGTAGAGCATGTCCACCAATTCTGGGTTGGGCATGGCCTTGTATGTCAGGCAGAGATCACCTCTGAGCAGGCGGTATGCAACAGAGTACAGCTGGAGTTTCATCAGTCAAGCTGTATAGGGCATCTGTTTGAGGCCAGTGATCCTCTTGGTGAGGTACTTCTGTGGTCTTTCCAGCTGTTGCAGTTGTCTTGTAAGGTACATCCCAAATGGGGCGTTGTACTCTATGATGGGTCTGAAGAGTAGAGGGGTACAATGACCTCTTTTGATCTGGATGCAAACTCTTTTGTGATTAGGTGGGCCACATAGAAGGATTTTCTAACTACTTTGGCAATGTGATTATCAAAGGAGAGATTACCATCTACTTGGGTCCGCAGATCCCTTATTACGCTTTGCGTATTTAGGGAACTACCACCTATGTGGTAGTTTGTGGGTACTTTGTTATTTCCAAAGGGAATAACTATGCACTTTTTGGCATTTAGCTTGAGGCCATGATTTTGACACCAGGTATCCATCTCAGTGAGACCCTTTTGGAGGATGCCTGTGTCAGCCGGTGAGTCAATTAAAGCCCCTAGTTTTCAGTCGTCTGTGAACTTGGTCAGCCATAGTCCTTCTGTGCTTGTCTGTATCTCTGAGAAGTATATGCCGAACAGGAGGGTCCTAGGACTGAGCCCTGGAGAATGCCACTTGTAACCGGTTTAGAGTCAGACCTAGCTCCCACAACTCTCACCATTTGGGTTCGGTCCATGAGCCAATTGGCAAACCATCTTGTGACATAGGGGTTTATGTTCAGGCTAGTGAGCTTGTCTATAATACCAGAATGGGGAATGGTGTCGAAGGCCTTTGTGAGGTCTAGGTAGGCTGTGTGTACCACCTTTCCCTCATCTATAGCCTTGGTAACTGTCTCAAAGAAGTCCACCAAGTTTAGCAGGAATGATCTGTCCTTAAAGCCGAACTGGGTAGGGTCCAGTGTTTGGAGGTTCCCAATGCCTCTGTTAATGAGTTCCATGATGATGCGCTCCATAGCCTTGCAGACCAAACTAGTCAGGCTTATAGGGCGATAGTTCCCAGGGTCTGTTGTGACTCCACCTTTGTGGAGCGGAATAACCGTTGCTGTGCACCACTCTATGGGTACGTAGCCTGTGGAGAGGCTGGTTTGAACAGTGTGTTTAGGTGAGGGGTTAGTTTGTCTTTGAGCTCATGTAGGACGCAGTCTGGGACACCGTCCGGTTCCACTGATGCTGTGTTTTTGGCTTTGGAGAGGGCTATCTGTGATTTCAGGGGCTCTACATTCTTCAGGTATGGTTATGGGCCCTTTTGGGGGTGAAGTTTTCACTGAACCTGTCTGCCAGGATGTTGGCAATATCGGTTGGGTCAGTGTATTTTGTGCCATTCTGCACCAACTCTGAGCAGATCTGAGCATTGACACTTAGATTCTTGACATAGCTAAAGAATGCCTTGCGGTTATCTTTGGAGCCATTGGCAAGTTTTCTTTCAAAGTTCGCCTTGGACGATTTTATGACAGATCGTAGTTTCTTGCGGATACTGATCAGGGATGTCTTCTCTTCTTGGGATTTTACTCTTTTCTGTACTAGTTTCCTCATTCTATTGTATAGCTTGTTTATGGCAGGGGTCCACCAGACTGGTTTCCTTTTCTTGGAGGAGTGAGTCTCGGTTTTGCTTGGGATAACATAATCCATGCATTCTTGTAGGTGCCCATAGAATGCATTAGTAAAGGAGTTTGCAGCTTGGACAGTGTTATCGTTTAGCATGGGGGCTTTGAAACTTTCCACCTCCATCTTAAGTAAAAAGTTTTTCACGGTGGTTTCCTTGTCTGGGGGTGGGGGCGGAATGTGGATATCGAAAGTGATTTGTTTATGGTCAGAGCTAACCAGCGAGGGGTTGACCTCCGGTGTGGAACACCGGTCGCCCATGTTGGTGATGACCAGGTCCAATATGTTGTTACCTCTGGTGGGAGTGTTAACCAGTTGTTCCAGGGCGTTTGAGTTTATAAATTCTAGGAAATGTTGGGCAAGGGAGTTAGTACTGGAGTAGTTCTCCCAGTTAATGTTTGGGTAGTTGAAATCACCCAATATTAGGGTGTTTGGTAGGAACTTTATGTTACCCAGTGTTTCCAGAAATGCAGAATGGGGGTCCTGGGACATGAATTTGAATTGCAGTTTTGCCCATTGTTAGTTGCACGTGGATAATCTCTGAAGCATCGTGCTGTGCCACTAAACCTGGAGGTGTGGGTATCCTTGATGAATATGGATACTCCCCGCCTTTTGTATTTCGGTCTGGGTTCTGTGGCTGAAATGTATGGTATGAGTTGTAGTCTGGTAGTGCTGGGGTGCTCTCTGGAGCCTTAAACCAGGTTTAAGGCTCCAGAGAGCACCCCAGCACTATCAGGCTGGGGTGCTCTCCGGAGCCTTAAACCAGGTTTCTGTTACTGCACATATATTGATTTTCTCCATACTGAGGAGTGCCTCAAGTGCGTGCATTTTGAGGTTTAGACTTCTGGCATTGAGTAGTATTAACTTCAGATTTTTGTTACTTATGCTATTTACGGCGGTGGGTTTGTCTTTTGAGCCTGGTCTGAAAAAGGCACTATAGGGGTGGCAAGAGCCTTGGCCAGTATTCGAAAGCCTAAGGGTGACAGGTGCAAGCCATCTCTAACGAAGCAGCGTGGCTTGTTGAGCATGTCATCTCAGGCAGATAGACACTGGATCCTCTTTGAATTACACCAGAAACTTAGCCAATTGTTGAAATTGATAATTTTTTCTTTATACCGTAGTATCATTCTTGGTGAGGGCAGGATGCTACTCAGGGTCAGGGTCATACCGGCCTGGGCTACGTGATCATGTCTCTTTTCATGTAGTCCAGGGAGGTATGGCTCAGGTCATTCACACCAACATGGACAATGACAGAGTCGTATTTGTACTTGTTCTGGAGTGACCTAAGTGCTTGTGTTATGTGGCGGATCCTGGCACCCGACAGGCAGCTAACAGTAACCTTCTCCTTATTCAACCTAGTGAGTGGGACGTCAGTGTGCCTGACTATAGAGTCACCTATTACTAGTATGTTGCGTATGTTATTTTGCCTTGAGGGCTGTGATTGCGTGGCACACTGGTTTTGTAAAGTATGTGTTTCATGGTGTTTGTTGGGGGGGGGGGTGAAGGTTGCTTGGATATTTGCTTTGGAGGGCTCTGTTGCTTTTGCAGATTTTTATTTAGAGCCTCCAAGTATGTTTTTGTGTATTTACGTGTGTTTTTTGCTGATGCTGGTTTAATGGGTCTGTGTGAGACTGGTGTTGTGATGCCAGTATTTCCCTTCTCCTCTTGACTCTCTGATCCAGCCTTGGGTTGAGAGAACTTAGCCTCCAGTTTGGCTGTACAATTGCATCTCTCGCATGTATTAGTGTTTGGTGGTAAGAGGAGAGGGTTGTCTGTGTATATGAGGCAGTTGTAACATTGCCTCAAAATGCCCAGATTCACAAGCTGGACTGGAGAGTACACCTGAAACTGCCCTTTGGACATGCCTGGATAGGTACAGTAAACTATTTTACTGAATGGCTGGTAAGGTCGAATAGAGAGCCTTGTCCTTCTGTAGTTCTAGGGTTTATAAGTGCTTGCTAGGAGTTTTTAGCAAGTGTCGGGCTGAGAAATTAATGGCTTGAGTGCTTAAGTTTAAAGTTTGTCTAGTTCCAAGGGAAAAATTGCAGAGGAGACTTTGTGGAGCTGGGAATAGTTATACCCTAGCTGCCTGATGCGCAAAACCAGGCAAATGCGGTTTTTATAGCAGGGAAATGAGAGAGATAGAAATTAGCCCAAAATGGCCAATAAACTACTACTTTCTGGGCTGAAACCACTCCTCCAAAGACAGACAGGCTGCTTAAAGCTCCCCTCACTCACAGATGAACACAGAAACTTCCTTCTATCCAAGTAAGGTATGGGCAAACAGGGAGATTTGTAACACAGCCCTGAATTCAGCACTAACCTGAAAACTGGACTATACTAGCTTAGAAAGGCAGGAAACGCGTATATATATTTTTTTTCCAGGAAATAAAGCAGATACAATAAAAAAACTTTAAATGTGCATAAAAAATGCTCATTGTTATATATCTCACTTCATAGTTGTAGTCAATGCCCCTAGTAATAAAGTAGGAAGAAACACAAATACAGTAAAAGCAGATGAATAAAGTGCAATTTTGTTTTATATATATAAAAACAACAGAAAACGAACAATCTGTGGTAAACAAGTTACCCAATTAACCAGAAAAAAATTCAAAACTGAGCCCTGGGGTTCCAGCACTCTTCAATCAGATACGTTCTAACTGCACACTCCCGCTACTATGGTGCAGGGGAACCTTCTCCAAAAAAGATAGCCTGGATCAGTGCTCAAGTTATACAAACAAAGTTACATTCAGCAGGCCTGAATCTGGTCCTACGCCACAGCAACAAGGCGCACCAATTTCAGAAAGAAACCGTTCGAATAAGCAGGCACAATAAGCCTGTGATCAGAAATTCCCAGCTCAGAAGGGCAGAATCCAGCCTCTCCTCCCACAAGAGTGCAGACCACAAACATTCTTAATGTAGAATAACTGGCCTGAAGCCCAAGTGCTTAAACCAGAACTAATACACTTTTAGAATAGCATACACTGAGCTTTCAATCAGCAATTCCCAGCTTAGAAGGATGTAAGCTACCTGTCCTGCCACAACAATGCAGACCACAAACCTTCTTAATGTAAAACAACCAGTATGAAGCCCAACTACTTAAACCAAAATACTTAAAATAACAGTTACAATTTAATCAGGCTACTACCAAGCATCAATAAGTGCAGCAGAATAAATAAAAATTGAGTACTTTTAAGAAGAGGCAAAAGCAAAACAAAGTAGGAGGAAACAAAAATACAGTAAAAGCAGATGAATTTTTTTTTTTTGTTAGTAAAGTACAAGGAGAGAGGAAGGAAGAACCTAAGTGGGTTGGGCCTTCTCAAATCTCTCTGTATTATGGAGAGTGAACACTAGACTCAGAATATGATCTCACTGTATTCGGTTAAGTGAGCAAATGAGATGGACTCGGGAGGAGTGTTCAAATACAGACTTACAGGAGGGGCGGGCAATTCCAAAGCCACCAACACCAAAACAAGAACAGGGAGGGTGAGCAGGGACAAACAAGAAGAAGAATAAGTACAGTTGTAGAGATTATAGAGATATTAAATCAAAATGCAGACAAAAAATGAGAATAAAGACTTATCTTTTCTCAATAACACAGCTGGCAGTAGACTGACTATAGATCTCCTCGGAGATCTATACTCTGTATCAGAGGAACAATGCTGCGATATAGAGTCTGGTACAGGAAGAAGATGGCTGTGATTTCTCCTGTACTCCACACCTTCAGATTCTACAAAATAGGATCTTGGCTTGGTACATATACCTGTTAATCGACCGATCCGGTTGAAATCTTTCGCCATTTGTATCCTCACTCTCTCAACTTCTTTCATTGGATGAGGAAATCTGCACGATTTATGATAACTGGACTTCTGGAAAGAATGCTTTCTGAACAACTGGGCTCTAACTGTCCTGTTCTTAGCTTTAGGTCTCAACAAACTGGAACCAATAGGCAGTGTTGTTCTGGTTTGCCTAGACAAAAGTCTCTGAGCAGGCGTGCCAAGCATATTGTCACACGGTATGTTTCTGAGATTAAGTAAATTCAAAAAGACATGGGCATTATCATGCTTTGACCTCTCAAGTAATTGCTTTGCGCTCTGTACTGCATGTTCAACTAGTTCATTTGACTGAGGATATTCTGGACTACTAGTAACATGTACAAAGTCTCATTCTTCTGCAAATTTCTGAAACAACTGACTAGTAACTTGAGTACCATTATCAGAAATAACTTTGTGTGGACTACCATGGACTGAGAAATGATATTTCATCTTGGTGACAGCAGTGGACATTAGGTTAGGTAGTAAATCAATCTCAAACCAGTTCAAATAAGAGAATCTACCAACACTAAGTAATGTTGATTGTTCCACTTGAATACATCAGTGGCTACTGTTGACTAAGGTAGTTCAGGAACTTGACTTAGCCGAAGTGGTTCTTTTTGCAAATGCAGTTTAGTACTATTGCATACTGAAGAAGAAGAAAGTACTTTATCAATGTCTTTTCTAGAGAAGGCCAAAGTACTAGTTCTCTCACCCTTCTGTTGGTAGATTCAGAACATGGGTGACCACGATGTAAAACCTGGATATATTTACGTTGGAAGGAAGCAGAAACAACAATTTTAGGACCTTTGAAAATAATGCCATTTTCCATCATTTCATTTCTGAATGGAAAATAAGTTTGCACTTCAGGTCGTACACTAGATTGCTTTGATGGCCATCCAACATTAAAGTAGCGATTGAGCTTTTGCAAAATTGGATCAGTCTTTGTATGATTTATCAGCTCATCAAGTCTCGTGGTAGAAAAATTATGCACTTCCATGATGTCAAACTCAAAATTCTCTGCATGAAGCTGTTCTGTTGCATTTCTGGGCAATCTGGATAAGATGTCAGCCATATAAAGTTTGGCTTTTGTATAGACCATTTTGAAGCTGTACTTTATTTGTAATTTGAGCATCATTACTTGTAATCTCGCAGGAGCTGAATGCATAGGGCTTCTTTAGAATAGTAACGCTCTTCTGTAATTCTCCAAAATATACAAGACACTTTTAAACTCCTTAAGTAGAAGCCAAAAAATAAATAAATAACTACCTCCAAAATACGATGTGTGAAATCAACTTTGATAAATTTACATAACCTCAAGTTATGTTATTCATACTACTACATTACAAGACTCAAAGACAATCAGTGTTATGGAATCTGAAAAGAATGTAATAACAGTCCCATGGTCTGAGACTGTTGTTAATCTTTATTTGAATAAAATCAGACGGGGAAAAAAAGGAAATAGAAACACAGAATGAGAGAAAAAAGGATACTCTGGTAGGTATAAATAGTCACTGGTATATAAAGTTATAATGGTTTACCGTCATATGGCTGAAGTGCACATCTGTGACAGCAGATGTGCGAAAGGACAATTTCAAAAGTTTAGAATGATGACACCGAATTGCTGAATTCACAGCTGAGCGAATGTCAATGTGCATTCGCTGATGTGAATTCAGCATTCTGAGTGCAGACTGCACTATAGTGGGGATCGGAACATGTACCCCTTCCCTCAGTGTAGTGCGATCTCGGAGTTAATATATTAAATTAGCATGGGGTGCAGGAGGGGCATGGGGGCTTGCCCCCCTGCATGATGGTGTTTGGAAACATCCGGAAATGCCGGGTGTTTCGAAAACATTCGACATTCCCGGAATGTCAAGTTCGTTGTGCGGCACTTTTGCCATTTTCAGTATTCAAAAGTGCAGTTTCCAACCATGTGAGTCGGATATTTTTCAGGTCGCATATTTTATTTATGACCTTGTAAGGGTAAACCAGTTATACATAAAGTTTTCAAAGCAATACATAAAAAGCAGTATTGCTTATACCAGAGGAAATTAAGTAGACCTAAATTAAAACAAATGCGCACTGATACAAGTGCTCCTAATTGTTTTAATATGTATACTTGATCAGCCTATCTGATCCATGTTTAAACCTGCTGGCCATAGACATACAGTTCTTTTCCTCATAATAACCATACCGCATTCAAAACAGTAACAGCTTATTGTTATGACAGTCTTGAGTTCCAGAAGGATTAACAAACTTCTGACATCTAATTATGCATTTTTAGTAAGAATTAATAAATGCCATAACAAGTTTGCTGTTTAAGTATTTGATGAGGTAGAGGGATAGTTTCTGTTTGCTCTTGAAATTTAACAATCCCCTCCCCAATCTATTTGATGTGCAGTTTCTACCTCCCACCAAAAGAGGACTATTTTATGACAGGCGAGAAAAATGTGGATGGATTCTCCATAACTTTCTCCCTTACATCAGCAAATATTTAATGCCCCAGCAAACATTTTAGCTGCTCTGTTTGGTAAAAAAAAAAAAAAAAAAAAATGTAAACGCAAACCACATGACAAGCAAAGATTCTTACAGCATCTGAAGGTGTAGAATAAAGAAGAGTAGACGATAGATAAGAGGTAATGTCAAGAAGGTTGGCTTTATTAGGAAAATAATGTATTACCCAGGGGTGTTGTGAGGCCCAGTGCCGCAGGAGGTGGGCCTTCACATCCCTGGAAGCTCTGTTATTTCCTGATAATGCTCATCCTGGGGGGCATTATTACACTTAGAAAGTGGGCTAACTATTAAATATTTTTTGTATTTGTTTTATTATTAGTATATATAGCTTTTTTTTAATACTTTTGATGAAAAATACTATGTCTAATGTTTCATATTTGCTGTAAGATCTATACAGTTATTATTGGAGGGCATACTTAATGTGCATTTTGGATGTAAAGAAAGTATTTCATAATATGTGCACGCACATCTGTATGCACACACGCCACGCACACACACAAGCTTAATCAGCAATTAGATACTTTGTCAGTCTACACCTCAGACGACTCAACTGTGATCAAAAGGAATGAAGAAATACAGGGAATATAAAAAGTTTACACACCCTTGTTAAAATGCCAGGTTTTTGTGATATAAAAAAATGAGACCACAGTAAATCATTTCAAAACTTTTCCCACCTTTAATGTGACTATAACTTGTACAACTCAATTGAAAAACAAACAAATCTGTTAGGGGAAAAAAATATAAAAAATGTACAATACGCAGGTTGCATAAGTGTGCACACCCTTACACTAATACTTTGTTGAAGCATCTTTTGATTTAATTACAGCATTCACGGTGGTGGTGCTGCGGTAGCGTGGTTGCCTCACAGTAAGACGCTGACCGGTTCGACTTTCAGCTAGAGCGTCTTCTGCATGGAGAAATGCATGAATGGGCGTACCTTCGTGGAAGGTTGTGCGTCAGGGCTGGCAACTCGGCACGTAAAAATCAACTGCCAATCATTAGCGGACCCGAGTTCCGCTGTGGCGACCCTTAACCAGGAAAAGCCGAAAGACACAACAACAGTCTTCTTGGGTAGGAGTCTATCAGCATGGCACATCTTGACCTGGCAATATTTGCCCACTCTTCCTTGCAAAAGTGCTCCAAATCTGTCAGATTGCGGGGGCCTCTATTGTGCACAGCCCTCTTCAGGTCACCCCAAAAATTTTCTATTGGATTTAGGACTGGGCCCCGGCTGGGCCATTCCAAAACTTGGGTCATCAGACATTCCTGACTTGTGTACTGAACTGAACTATGAAATGCTGCTCAACCTGTGATACTATGTAGACACTGGCTGACATATTTGCATAAAATATGGAAATATGCGCACATATAATATTAAACATGTGTAAATAACTGCAAAGTGGTGATACTCTTCACTGCAACCTAGTGTTGAAGTTTCGTTGCATGATGTCTGCTTTCATTTGATAGCATGGAGTGCCATATTAATATCGTCTCATGTAAACCTTTGGTCGAGATAATTGTCATTGTTGAAGTGACACCCCGACCCCATGTGCACAAATGAGAAAAGGAGTTGTGAATGGATGAATTAAGGCTGTTCAATTAATATAATTAATGCATACCACGTAGTTGTAATGTTTCTGTGGCAGGGGTAACCCACCTAGCAGTATGAACCTTGGCTATATAAAAGAGTGTTACTGTAGAAGTGACACCCTGACAAAAATTGGAAAAGGGGCTGCGGATAAATGGATGTATTTGTAATATTTCAGAAAACACATTTTCAGGTACTAAGAATCCATTTGTTTGAGGAACCATACCTGACCTCTGCTTGACTGGGCATGTAAAAAGTTTTACAATGCATCTAGGCAGACACTGACAGAGATCTGTGTAGAAGTGATCTTTCTACATATATATGCATATTTTATTTATAAACAGCTGTTTTCTAACAAGAAACACCATTCCTTTAAAAGGTTGTCTTCTGCCAATACCTTTGTAAAACGTACCTGATTTTTCATGTGTTTTTAATTTTCTGGTAAATTACTGAGGATTAAAATCATTTAATAATGCCAGATATTAGAGTGCCATATTTCTTATTACTCCTAAAATGCATGCTGATACCCAAACTGTTTTTCTTTGTATAATTTCTAAATATTTAAAAGCACTTAAGTTTCTTTCATTTTGTCCACCTTGTTTATAGTTTTGACAAGAAAAGATTTGAGATGTACAGCTTTCTTAGTTGCAGTGCGTCAATTAAATCAGTCAATTCCAGTCTTTACCATGCAATACATGCTGGTATAAAAACTGTTCTCTATCACTTAATTCCACAAAAGTCTCCCTTATTTTAGCTTATTCTCCCACCCATTATTTTTTTTCAAATCTTCTTTAAGAAAAAAAAAGTTTTGAGAGTGGTGCGTTTAGCTTGCACAGTCTCTCTAAATACAAACAAAAAATTAATCTGGACAAAAAATGGTAAGGTACATGCCTTTAGAAGTAGCTTTTAATGATTCTGATAAAATGCTCCCACTCCTCCGTTTCTGTACTACTTCCGATTTGTATAGGAGTGAGCAGAATTTACTTAAACAATGCTGGAGCTCGGACTGAGAAGTTACTCAGCAGGGTTCTTTTCAAGATGGACTGACAACTGAGAGCAAGACTGACTGGATAGAAGCTTACTTCAAACATCTGCTCATGTTCCTGTTCTAATAGGCAACTGGAGAGAAAGGGTGGAGTACGCCTCCCTTTATTTCAATAACTTCAAATGGGTCTACATTAGAAGACCGAAAGTTTAAAATCGCAAACGCTCTAAAGAGCGAAAATGCCGGACCTCGAAATCATTGTAGGGGGCTGCACCCCCACACTCCCTACTAACTATTTATTCCAACTCCAAGATCGCACTACAGTAAGGAAAGGGCAAATATTGTGAACTTCACTGCACTACGATCTCAAAAAAGCACTTCAAGGTCTGGCATTTTCACTTTTTAGAGCATTCATGATTTTAAACTTTTGGTCTTCTAATATAGACCCATTTTAAGTTAAGTTTTAAAAAAAAAAAAAGTAAAAATATAGCAAAAAGGTATTGTGTCTATTTAGTATGTTGAGTGTAATCCAAACCTGGGAGGAATGCATACAGATGCAAGTGTACTGTGCTTTTACTCTCAGGTTCATTGGTACAAGTCTCAGGTTCATTGGTACAAGGTGCCATATTCCAATGTGGATAGTGTTTTCTGGGTGGGTGTACTTGCAAATGCACAACTGTGGTACTGTATGACCACATTTGCACATCTACAAATGCATAAAAATGCTAGAAAAGTTTACTTTAAGTCTGCAAGAGCACAGCAGTGCTGTAGGTGTGCTACAGCTTCATTGTTTTTGGATATGGCACTGTAACCATTGATTCAGGGGAAATGCAGGTTGTGCTATAGAAGCAAATGAGTTAAGAGCACACTTGAGCACAGTGGCAGTGAGCTTAAGGGAACCATTAGGAAGCTCAAAGCCGAATATGAACTTAAAAAATAGCCACAAAAAGTTGAGAACAAACACCCAGCAAAGTTTGGAGACCGTTCACAATATACTGACTGCTACAATGCAGAGGAAGTAGC
This sequence comes from Protopterus annectens, assembly GCF_019279795.1. NCBI lineage: Eukaryota > Metazoa > Chordata > Ceratodontiformes > Protopteridae > Protopterus > Protopterus annectens. Next base: position 1,005,063,807 of record NC_056743.1, on the reverse strand, counting down.
TAATGTCTTGGCTAACAAATTTAGTAAAACTTTTATTCTACCCACAGTTACAGCTATTCCACAGATTTCACAGCCTCAGCATCCTCTACAGTTACTATGAAACAAGTCTTCTCAGCCCTCTGAAAAGTTAAGGACACCTCATCCCTCAACCCTGATAACATACCAGTTGCCCGATTATAATTACGGCTTATCTGAACCTCTAGTTAACCTTCTTAATCAGAGTTTCTCCACTGGTTACATTCCTGAAGCCTGGAAAATGGTCACTGTAATGCCATTACACATGGATTGCACAACAATGGACACTGGTAACTATAGACCCATTAGTCTTGCTATCTTTAAATCTAAGCTTCATTAATGCGGACTTTGGAAATGTCTTAAAACCGTGATAGTTAAGAGGTTTAAAGCGCTGAGCTATTAATCATTGGCTTCCTGTGCCCAAGTTACACGGTTTGATTCTTTCCACCTTCATTTATTTGCCATGTGACTAACCAAGTCACTTAACCAGACAACGTTTAGGATCGCTCCTGCAAAGGGACAGTTTGCTCAGTGAGCTCACCCAATCAATAAATAGGAACAATTAACCAAAAAAATAGACTCAGTTTGTCTTTGTCAAAGGATGGTCCTGCCTCTTTAACCTCATTTTTTTCTGAAAAAGATACTGAAGCAATGGATAGTGGTTATGCAGGGTTTACTATGAAAATTTTGAAACACTAAACTGTTAAAAATCAAAATCCTGAGACCATATTGAAAGACCAAAACTCTTAAGACCACACCATCTAAAATCTTGAATACTGAATTTTTCTTATAGGTTTATACATTGAAAAATCTCTAATATCAAATATCCCTACAACTGTGGACCCAGGAACGGATTCTCCCATGGGTCATGTGAGGGAGCTCGATATTGTGCTCTTCAGTGTTTTCATCTTTCAGTATTGTGGTATCAGGATTTTGATTTTCAACATCTAGTATTTCAACATTTTCATAATAAACCATTAAGCAGTACATACAGCATACCTAACCTGACCAAGGCCTTTGACCCTATTCCCAATGTAGGTATTATTGAAAGACTTGTAAATATAAATAGAAGTCTATAAGATGTGCTTGTGGATAGCTAACTTGTCTAACAGAAGCCAAGTGGTTAGACTCACAGCTGCCACTTCACAAAGCAAAAAAAGTTACTAGTGTCATTCTTCTGGGCTCATTGTCGGGCCCCCTCATGTTTGACATCTGTTTCTCAGACCTTCAGGCCAATATTCCTAGCTTTTGGCTTTCTAAGTTTGCATACAACTGTAAACTGGTGATTATCTTCACTGACATTAACTGATATTGCACCAATATGGAAGGACAGTGGATTTTGATTAAACTTGACAATTGTAGATTAGCTCATTTCAGTGAACAAAACATTTCCACATCATACCTTATAGGTGACACACTGTTGTAAGGGATCTAGGTACTCGATTTGAGAATTCCTTATCTTTTGATCACCATGTGTTCTCAGTGGTTCAGAAAAGGTCATTTCCAAAGATATCTCCTCTAAATCTAAGTAGCCTTAATTCCCTTTGTTCATTTCTCATCAGAGTCATTTTTGAGTAAAATGCCCCTTTTGGCATGTATGCATGTAAATATATCATTAAGCCTGGGAGATCTTGGAGATTCTTAGATAAAAAGATCAAAAGCCTCCTTACCCTGTGTAGAACAGTGTGCATGTTGTACCTTTAAGAAGTGTTTCAAGGTTGACCCATGCATATAAATAGCCAGCAAGTGCTAGCTTCAGTGCCATTTTGTGAGTGCAGCCAGTGTGTGAGCAAGTATGAGTGTAACAGCTAGTTTGTTTAGAAGTTTACCCAAGTTAAAGTTATTAAGCATCAATCCTAATGTGTTTGTACATAATAAATCTGCTTGAACTGAACCCACAAAGACTAGTCTATTTTATCCTGAGTAGACGAACAACATGGTGTCAGAACCGGAATTCCAGAGACTGCTTTTCAGAGCTATGAGGTGCAGAGTTAACAGTGAAGGTAAACTAAGAAAAATGAGCACGAAAAAGGGCCAAAAATAAATCAAAGGTAATGAAAACTTGCACAATTTAGTTTATAAAAAAGATAAAACTGAGCATTACAAGGGCACAAACCACATTATTAAACAAGCGAGAGGCACAAAATGTTTATTAAACAAAATGTTTAAAGTGAAGATATTTCATAAAACGATTAGAAAAGCACATAAGGGGTTCGGAATTACCTCGGAATTGCTAAACGAGCACGTTAAAAGCAAAATGGGCATAAAACGAGCACAAGAAAGGTATAATGGGCATGAAAAAAGATTAAATGAGCAAAATGAATACAATAAAGGGCAAAAAGGGCACATTAAGCATAAATAAAGCAAGGCGACTGCATGTTTTTTGGTAAAGTACTGTGTTTTGGCATAACTAGAGTTATTCGAAGTATCTCAAAGTGTGCAAAACTGCTTACAGTGTGTGCCCTTAT
>NC_056743.1:1005056249-1005060824 GCF_019279795.1 Protopterus annectens | reverse complement strand
CAAGTAGAATTGCCGGGGCACAGAGGTCATCAATAGAAGTTTGGCACCAGAATACTGATGATGTAACCATGGCTCTGGTGGAATGTGCTTTAGGAGGTCTGGACAAGGATAAAACCTTGTTGACTGTAAACAAAGGATATGCAATGTGCAATCCATCTGACTACGGTAACGTTAGAAAGTGTTTTGTCCAAGTTTTGAGGGGAGAATGAGATAAACATCTGATCTTTCTGCAATCTTTTTTTTTATGTAGATAAAATGAAGCTGCCGAAGTACAGCCAAGGGATGAAGCATGTAGTCACCTTTATTAACAAAGCAGGCAAATTAATGGTTTGGGTAATAGGTTCATAGGTAGGTACTAGGCTATCGGCTCTAGGGCCTATATAAGCCTAGCCAAACAAGTTCCTTGGCTTTCATCACCCAAAAAATTATTTTCCTGTACCCCTGTCATGCAGAGCCACAGAAGTGATCCCCAGGGTGAATTTCCTACTTCCCATCCAAATGTCAGATTTTTCTTAAAGAGGGATAATGAGGAGCTTTGTTTGACCTGAATGGGTAGTCTGTTCCAGAGCATGGGAAGTCTCTGGGACAGGAATCTATCCCTTCAGCATTTTCTGTTTATTGTGGTGACAAGGTTTATGTCCCTGGAGCGTGTAGAGATTGGAGTTTCTTTAAGTGTAGCATGTCCAACAGATCTGACCTTATAGGGACAATAAGTAAATGTCCAAACATATAGGTTCTATTCATTTCTGAGGCTACTTCAGGCAGGAATTATCAACTGGTTCAAAAGGTAACTGTATCTTTGTGAAAGATCAAAAATGGAGATTTGGAAAAGAGAGCCTGCAGCTCGGATACTCGTCTAGCAGGTTTAATGGCCACAAGAAAAGCAGTTTTCCAAGATAAAAGTTATATCCGATCTAGCTGATGGTTCAAAAGGATTCAGAGTCTAAGCTTAAACCACAACTGTTAAATCTCACGATGGTGTACGGTCCATCAGTGGAGCTCTAAGCAAAAAGATACCTTTGAGAAAGACCTTACACAGTTTTGACAAAGCTCAAAAGGAAGCATTTGCCCCCCCCCGAATGAGAATTAGATATCACTGCCAACTGCACTTTAACAGAAGAGAAACTAGCTCCTTTGGGAAAGATAAACATTAACTCCAGAACAGCAGAAATGGGAGAAATGAAGGGGTTTAATTATCTCTGTATACCCCAAGTAGAGAATCCTTTCAATTTACTTTTGTAAATTTTCCTGGTGAAGGCCATCCGAGATAACAGCAATATCTATCAGACCGGTTAAGAATGTATGGGCCGTCTAACCAAAAGTATGGGCCGTCTAACCATCAATGGAAGCATTAGAGATAGATAAAATAACGGCCAGATATGAAGAAATCTCCTTGTTCTCTGCAGACATGGACTTAGAAATCTCTTTATTCAAATCCCATTGCACCCTGGTGAAAGTGACCATAGGGCAAAGGTAATTTGAGGCATAAATTCACTTTCCAAATCTGTCCAATGCCCTGGACACTCTGTTAGGGGGATGGACAAAAGAGTTCTGTTCTACCAGCTCTTTCGTAATGGCTGCTGCCACAACCATGGTATCAAACAGGGACCCCCTTGCTCCAGTGGGGCCTGTCCTTAAGAGGTGCATGGAACTTAAATGGATGACGCGAGATGGATTATACAGTATTCGGTTCCTTCCATGCCCAGTGAGAGACTAGATCTATAAGCTTCTCAACCGGGTGAGTCATCCAAAAAGTAGATGGGCTGGACCCAAGAGCTTCCAGGAACACTAACTCTTCCTGGGAAGGTGTATTGAAGGAACATCCACCTTTCTGCCTCAGGATTTCTAAGATGTCTCCAAATGGAAACATCATCTGGTGGAGACCTTGGAGTTCCTCCTCTTCAAAGTCCGTGTATTCATTGAGCGACTCTTGAGGGAAGTCTACATGCCTCTTCTTGCACATTGTCTTGAGGGGGACTTCCTCAGTGGTATGGTCTGAGGAGGTGTCTAAAGAGAGGGGAAGTCCTCGATCAGGACTGTCTGGATGCTTGACAGGGCCAACCGCCCTTGTGTGATAGGTCTGTGAGGATAAGAGCTCAGACCAGATGGTGGCAGGGATATAGGATCCTAAAAAACTTAACATGTCTCTCAAACGAGAGAAGAACCTCTTCACTACTTTGAAGGCAGAAGGACCAGGAGAAATTGTAGCTGGCCACAGTGGAGCCGAAACTTCAGATGTTACCATGCCCCAACCCTGCCCACAGCCCTGCCTCAAACAGGGAGTTGGACAAGAGCTGTCAAACACCAAAGCCCTGAGGGACAGCGATGGCTCTGAGAACCTTGAAGCTTAACCAAGTCCACTGAGTCGGTACCAACATTTTGGCACAAAACACTTTCCTGTTCCAAGGGAATCGGCACCGGACAAGTCAGGGAATCAGTCAGAGTCAAAGACCTAGCTGTCTTCACTTCCGACACTAACATTTTCAGGATTCTCAGATCTAAATCACTGGCTGGATCAGAGAAGGAGAAATCACAGTGTGGGAAACAGAAGGGAGGCTGACGGATTTGATGGGAGACAGAGCCAGTATAACCCCCATCTGAATCTGAGAAATGAGGCACTTCCTCATCATCCTATCCACTTAAGCTTCTGAAAAGTTCTTGAAGGAACTGGTAGATTGGGGCAAACACTCTCTCCCTTAGGGTCTTGTAGGAAGGGAGACTGAAGTCGATTAGAGAGAGGTTCCAAAATGAACCCTAGAGACCAGGGTCCTAGGAGATTTTGTCTGTACTACTGAGAGATCCAAAAGTGTTGGATCCAACTGTTTCCACTTCAGAGCCAAGGTTGTCAGATCAAATTTCTTTTGAACTTTGGTAGGAGACTACAAAGTAGGAACAGACTATGGTGAATGGGCTGAAGATCACTTTCTAGACTCTCTTGCCTCCAAAGAGGTCTTAAATGTTTTTCAAGGGTTTGAGCCCCTTTTTAGTTCAAGCTTATTGTGTCGATTCACTGTGGAAAGATAAACTAATTGATCACTTTTTGCAGTCAAAAAAGTAAAAGTGATAAAGCTGCTCTCCCCCTCTACCTCACATTAGGCCAAAATCCTGGGCAATACCTGTCTACTAATCTTACCCAATTACTGTCATTAACCTTCAAGCAACAGATGATTGGTATATCACAGCCACCCAACAAGGATCATCTACTTAATCCTCCTGTATCAAGGTCAGCAGCGCAGTCTGCCCTGGCTTTTCGTTCTCAATATCAACCTCTTCTGCAGTGCATTTTATCATATCCCAAATTGACATGACCACAGCCTCAGTTGTTGTATCCTACAGCCTACTTAGTGAAATCCATTTTACATCTGCATTGACTACACAACTTCTTACAACTACAGTATGCAGCTGATACAATCATATTCAACAAATAGCTTTTCTACCAAAGTCTATTGCCTTTGGGATCTCTACATACGATCCCAGACCACTTCAGAGTCTGAATGATGAAGCCTAACAGACCAAACATGCTTTCTACAACAGGAATTATAACTTACTCCTAAGGTTTTGTGACCTTAGACATGGTCTCCTACATGTAGACATAGAAGGATTTGCTCATCCTTGTAAAAGCTCATTAAACTCCACAATTTGTTAGACTCAACTGACTGGCATCTCATGAAGTAATCAATCCAATATACCATATAATCCAAAGTATTACAGCCCAAGGATCAGTGAGGCTCAAGAAAATAAAATGCATGCATACCTGTACAGTACACCCAAAAACGTAACATTCAAAATTAAAGCCATTCTCCTCGAGCCAAAACACTGAGACCCACCAATATGAGGTAATGTAAGATCAAAAACAGGAAAATGCAGGAGGAAATGGACTGTGGGTGAGGGATGGACAGATTACAGATGCCTGACAGCATGAAGTTAAGCTACTGTTAGAGTAGTGAAATGCACTAAGATGAAGAAAAGCTTATGGAAAGGGAACCTGTTAAAGAATCGAAATTTATTTGCAGATCACTACCTAGACTTACCAAATTTAAGCTACTTAAAAGAATCCGCAGGTAATGTCAACTATTTATGCTTCTTAATCTCTGGTCACTTGAAGACATTAATTTAACCAATATCTGCAAAGCTTTTTCAGTCATGTAGCTCTAATCTTTGGAGCGCTATCCCACAAGCAAAAATGGGTGTTAAACTATTATCTATGGGAAACTCAAAGGAGAGGCTATTTAATAAGTGTTTTGATGATGTTATGCAATAACTTCTGACCTGCTGAGGTAGCTCTGAAACCGGACCCGAGGATTTTGGGAATGAAAAATAATCCACTGGTTGCTTATCGTGCTCCCTGACAGCTTTTGGATCAGAATGCGAGTAACATCAGTCAGCTGTTGACAGTAATGTGCGTTTATATCTTTATCGGAAGTTTTTCATAATACATTTATATTCTGTTTTGATTCTTATCGAGCTGTAATTAGCTCACAACTGAAAAAGACCCCAACATCCCGTTTATTTGTAAAATAACAAATAAAATAACAAATAAATGAAATAAGGCATTGCAATACACAGCAACTACAA